>NW_026068018.1:368404-446473 GCF_014885135.2 Alexandromys fortis | reverse complement strand
TATATATCACAAGCTGCCCTCAAACATATTGGGTATAGCTTATCACTATAAACTTAAGCAGCAAAAAACAGATAAAATAAAATAAAAATGGAAGCATCTGGAGAAAACTTCTGCTGAGGTCATGGCAGCATTTCTACTTTGATAGTTAAAAAGTTCATGGAAGTGAAAATTACTAAAATTTATTATATACATGTACAATTTGTCAAAGACTGTGTTTGGCTTTGGAATGGGCTCAGAAGGGCATTTTCGGCTCTCTTACCTTCTCTGGCACCTCCTGAAACGTAAAGAAATGGTTTGCTCGCTTAGTCACTCACTCACCTGTCTCTCCTTACAGAACACCTTTAAGTCCAAGGAATTCATTTATGAACGTAATAACTTTAGAGTGTCTCCTTGTGTTACCTGTTGGGGTCAAATACAATTGTTACTGACTTTAATAGTGTTTGAACACACACAAACATCCCTGAAGGGTACACCGAAATGAAACAGCAAATTCCAACATCAATTCTGAAGCTCAAATCCCGTACAATAATACTAATATCAGGCATTGACCTGTCTGCATATTACTATTGGGGTGGGGGCGTGGAGACAGGGTTTCTCTGTGAAACAGTCCTAGCTGTCCTGGCACTCACTCTGTAGACCAGGCTGACCTCGAACTCATGGAGCTCCTCCTGCCTCTGCCTCCCAACTGCATTAAAGGCGTGCGCCACCACTGCCCGGCAGCATCCTACTTTTTAATGTTGTGGTGGTGATTTTGTTGTTACCTATCATTCTGATTTTGGCTTTGGTTTTCTTAAAACATGTTTTTAGTGTGTAGCCCAGGCTGGCCTCAAGCCCACATCAATTCTCTTGTCTCAGCTCTGTATACCAGTCTGACTGGTATACCAGTATACCTCAAACTCACAGAGATCTGCTTGCCTCTAACTCCCAAGTGCTGGGATTAAAAGTGTACGCTACCACAACCTGGTGAGTAACATTATTTTTAAGTGAATTTCCAATTTAAAAAATCAAGGTAGCCAAACTATAAAATGCTGTTACTAAAAAGTTCTGAACAAATATACTTTGCTTTCATGTGAAAAATAAACAGCTTTTTCATCTCCAAAGTATTTCTTTTCTTTTCTTTTTTTTTTTTTTTTTTTTTTGGTTTTTCGAGACAGGGTTTCTCTGTGGTTTTAGAGCCTGTCCTGGCAAAGTATTTCTTTTTGCATTCTAATTTGCATTATATGTTTTAGTTTGTGTTCCTTAAAAATAGTGATACTATGATATATAACTTCATATTTTTAGGAATACTAAGAACTCTAAACCAAATAAGTTGGGAGAAACTTGGCTAAAAAAAATCTGTGGTTCAGAACTCCTGGTGGTTGAAACGATTTGCTTCTGAGCTATACCATTTTCAGTTTTACACATCAGCCAAGCAGAAGCCGCTGGTTGCTAAGCAACAGCTCATATCTCTCTCTCTCTCTCTCTCTCTCTCTCTCTCTCTCTCTCTCTCTCTCACACACACACACACACACACACACACACACACACACACACACACACACTGGCCAGAAATAGAATACATAGAGGCTGTTTTGTAGAGATGTAATATGCCTATATAAAGTTAAAGAAAGACATACAGTTCAGCTGTTTGCCAGAATGATCCTATTGACTTCATGATAGTAGTTTGAGTAATCTGAGTTTTTTAAACCTATGCATCTGAGACTAACTCTACACTTGTTATTTCAGGATCTTCTAGGTAAAGAAAATCTCTGAGGAATTATAGAAAATGAGCCTTTTTATTTTAATTTTTATTTATTTATTTGAGACAGATTTCTTTGTGTAGTCTTGGCTGTCCTGGAACTAGCTCTGTAAACCAGACTGGCTTCGAACTCAGGATGACCTGGTTGCCTGTGCCTCCCAAATGTTTGCACAAAAGGCTTGTGCCACCACCATCCTGCTGAAACCAAGCTTTTGAAGTATTTTTTTTCCTCTATATCCAAAGTAGCATTGCTCCTGCAGCCTTGCCATCCTGACTGAAATGATGTCTTTCAGGGTCTGGGCTTTCCACCAAGTGCCATTCACTTTTGGTTCTTTGTATCTGAGGTAGTTTGAATGTAATTGGCCCCCATAATATCAAAGGGAGTGGCACTATTAGGAGGTATGGCCTTATTTGACTGGGTGTGGCCTTGCTGGAGGAAGTGTGTCACTGTGGAGGCAGGTTTTGAAGTTCTCTGTGCTTAGGATACCACCCAATAAATCGGTCAACTTCCTGTTCCCTAGAAGTCAGGACATAGCCAGTACCACCACATCTGCCTGCATGCTGCCATGCTCCCCAACCTGATGATAATGGACTTGAACTTCTGAATCTGTAAGCAAGCCACTTGAATTAAGTATTTTCCTTTATAAGAGTTGCTGTGTGGTCATGGTGTCTCTTCACAGCAATAAAGTCCCTAACTAAAACAGTATTTCTCACAGAGACTGGATATTTTACAAAGAGCTAGCACTGTCCTGAGTCACAGTATCTCTCAGTTCACGTTGAAGTTTCATTAAGCGGGTGGGAAGAGCCGAGAAGTTGTGGAAGGTGTGCAGGGTGTGCAGCCTCATCCTCCAGACAGGGCAGAACCTCTCTAGATGTTCCTGGGCATCCCAGACCATGAGGTTTTCTTTTTCTTTTTTTTTTAAATTTGGTCTTTCAAGACAGAGTTTCTCAGTGTAGCCTTGGTTGTCCTGGAACTAGCTCTTGTACACCAGGCTAGCCTCAAACTCACAGAGATCGGCCTGCCTCTGCCTCCCAAGCACCAAGATTAAAGGTGTGTACCACCACCTCCTGGCAAGGCCGCAGGTATTCACCACTTCATTATTGTGTTGTTTACAAGGTGGTTTACCCATTGCCTAACTTCTGTCTCTTTCTCTCTTTAAAATATATCATGCCTTGGGAGACGCAGAACTAGAATTATATTAAGGAGTTCAATTTGTTAACAACTTTACAACATTAGTTTTAATTCAATTTTATGGGAACAGGAATGAGGGCATAAAGGCAACCCAAAGAATCAAAGATCCACACAGGGGTGGTTTCAGTCCAGAGAGAACTGACTTTGTGTCAACACATCCGCCTGTGGCCACATGCTTTGTTTACTCAAAATAGATCACGTTTCGGATGTTCCTAGGGGACCCCTTTAAGTAAATACTACTTCTGGGGTTGGTTTCCTTTGTATAGTACACATGGTTTGTTGCTGCTGCTGTTTAAACTTGACCATAATGCAGACAGAGTGGCACGTGCCTGCAATCTCAGCACGTGGGAGGTGGAGGAATGAGGATCAGGGATTCAAGGTCAGCTTCAAACACACAATGAATTTGATACAGCCTATTGAAGACCCAGTCTCAAAAAGAAAGGAAGAAAGCACAAACCAAATAAACAAAAAACCTCAACATAGACTACAAATATAGCAATAAAGGAGCTGGAGTTGGTGGCTCAGAAGTTAAGAGCACCAACTGCTTGTCCAGAAGACCTTAGGTTCAATTCTCAGCACCCACATGGTGGTTCACAACTGTCTATAACTCCAGGTCCATGGGATCCAACACCCTCTTCTGGCCTCTGTGGGCACCAGGCATGCATGTGCACAGACTTTCAGGCATGTAAAATACTCATATACATAAAAATAGTAATAATATAAAATAGCTTTCTTTTTTCACCTCTAAAGTGAATATGTTGGTAAGAATTCATCAATTGTTCAGAACGGGTCTGATCAGTCAGTGGAGAAGACTGAGAAATCACATTATTCAGTGTGTGTGTGTGTGTGTGTGTGTGTGTGTGTGTGCATGTGTGTGTGTGTGTGTGTGTAAGAGAGAGGGGGAGGAGAGAAAGAGAATATGAGCTTATACTATAACATGCATGTTGAGATCAGAGGATAACTTGTAGAAGTTAGTTCACTTCTTCCACCATGGGGATCTTGAAAATCAAATCAGGACATCAGGGTTGGTGGCTAATGCCTTTACCTGCTGAGCCATTTTGATGGCCATCAAGTTCCCAGTGTCCTCTCTCTCTCTGTCTCTCTCTCTCTCTCTCTCTGTCTCTCTCTCTCTGTCTCTCTCTCTCTGTCTCTCTCTCTGTCTCTCTCTCTCTCTGTCTCTCTCTCTCTCTGTAGTGTCGTTTAAATTTCTTAAACTGAGAATTGGGAACATAGAAAGTATATCATGTATTTCACATGCAAAGGTATCCTAGGTTTGCTCACAGCAATAAAAAATAGAGAAATAGAGCCAGGCGGTGGTGGCACACGCCTTTAATCCCAGATCTCTGTGAGTTCGAGACCAGCCTGGTCTACAAGAGCTAGTTCCAGGACAGGCTCCAAAGCCACAAAGAAACCCTGTCTCAAAAAAAAAAAAAAAAAAAANAAAAAAAAACAAAAGAGAGAGAGAGAGAGAGAGAGAGAGAGAAATAACAAACTAACTTTAAAAAAAAAAAGAATGGCCTTATGAACTCAAGTCTTGTTTAACCTTTTTTTTGGCTTTTCGAGACAGGGTTTCTCTCTGTGGCTTTGGAGCCTAATTCTGAACTCCCTCTGTAAACCAGGCTAACCTCGAACTCACAGAGATCCACCTGCCTCTGCCTCCTGAGTGCTGGAATTAAAGGCGTGTGCCACCACCACCCAGCTGAACTCAAGCCTTGAAAGAAGCATCCTGAGCTGAAAGCATGCGTGCAAGTTTCGTTATGTAGACTGAGCAGGTTATATCTAGGAATATATATATACATACATGCGCGTATCAATAATTAATGGAAAAGGTCATGAATTTGAAAGAGACCAAGGAGTAAGAGATAGGAGGATGGGGGGGAGGAGGATGAAATGTAATTATATTACATTGTAATCTCAAGATAAAATAAAAATAATTTTTGAAAAATAGAAGGGGAAGTGGTTGTGGAAGACATCTGAAGTCAATCCCAGGCCTCCACTGCACTTACACGCACCTGCATGTGCACCCAGCCTCTCATATGCACACACACACGCACACACACACACACACACACATATTCATACACAAAGGGAAAAGTAACAGGGGAAATACATGAAAACATTAACAGTCGTTATCTGTGGAATTGTGGGGAAGGAGATAATTTTTTTATATTTTCATAAGTGCTCAGTTGCAAGCAAATATGACTGTTGCAGTCCTTGGAAATTTTATTTAAAACAAGATAGCTCTATTATCACTTTGGCAGTAAGTCCGCGCCTAAGAGGGAGATGGGGGAGGAGGAGGAGGAGGGGAGAGAGAGGAGAAAGAGGAGCTGCGCTGTGGTTGCCTGTGCAAAAGGAGATGCAGTTAGGATGTCCGGGGAAGCATTCATGTTTTCACTGACCACTGTGTAAAATTTGAATTTCCTTCTATTCCTTTGTAAACTTGATGCTTGGGGTGAGGGAAGAGGCATGAGAAAAGGGAGGGAGGGAGGAGACTACACTGGACACAAGTCTATGTGGCAGTGGTCAGTCAAGGTAAAGCTGTGGATTCAGAAGACCCTCTTCCAGAGACTATCCCATCAAGGACTTACACACGCCTTGTATTTGCAGTAATTACCCATGATTTAATTAATTTTTTTAAAAAGAAAAACAAATGGCAACTAGCCCATCATGGCTGCTCCTGTCAACTGATCAGATCTAGACTCGCTGTGGAAACACTCCTGTGCTGGTCTCTCCCTCGAGGAGCTCCTACCACGGTCACTCGGGTGTGTCTTACTTTCTCCTAATCCTGCTGCTTGAGCCTGTGTTAAAATGTCAGTATAAAATCTTGAACACTGTTCCAAGGCTCCTGAAAGGCCTTTCTTAAGTTGTTTTGGTGGGGTGTTTTCCAACACCAACTTTTTCAAAAGCGTGGTGAATACCTGACCTAAGAGGGAATACATGGAGAAGGTGGCCGGTAATGGAGCGGTCAGAAAGAGTAAGTGGTAACAACAGTCCTTAGACTTACCCTTGAGTTCCTGGCTTCACCAACAGAGCTCCCTAATGTGTCGTGGGAAGTACATAAGCACCGAATTTCACAACCAAAATTGATCTAATAAGTTCTAGAAGTTTCTTTTGGAGAGCTATATCCCTTTCGTGGAAAATATCTTTTTAAAGTGTAATGGTTCAAAAAAAAAAATAGTTCTTCGTTGGAAAGAAACATTAAGAGGACATCCCCAAATATCCTACCAAAAGATGCTGTTGGCTCTACACCTGCAATGCCCTAGCTGATACTGAGGAGCCCGGTGGCCCTTTCTTCTGCTTGCATCACTTTCTCCACCTGGGTACTCATTACTATGTAACCTTTCCAGTACCGCCTCCTGCCTCTGCTCTCAGGAGTAAGTCTCCAAAGGGATGTTTATTACTGTTCCATGTTCAGTTAGCCCTGGCTGGTCTAATGAGAAAAATAGTCTGCAAGCCATACACTAATGACACTACACAGACTCCCGGGGACTTCAAAGGGCTTAAGATAATTAGTACACATGTCACTTCTCTACTTTAGATGCAGAGAACCTGAGGAACAAGAAACAGAAATGCTTTAATCATAAGCTAATTGAGAAAAAGTGATGAGCTGTAAGTGCTAAATTCACAGCCTAATTGTTTTTTTTCTCCATTGTTTTTTATGAATATTAAGAAAGGAATAAACCCTATTAAATCTGTCTTAATATTTGGAATGGAAAAAAATGTCATGGGAGCTTTAAAGTCCCTTGGACATAGCATCTTTGTGTTGTGATTTAAAAAACAAAAAAGAATGACATCAACTACACTAAATGCAAAGCAAGAATGCAAAACAAGTTTTGACTACTTCTCCAGGTAGGGTCCATTACACAAAGCATTGAGCCTTTCCTCTTCCTATGCAAATGCCAAAGCTGGGTTGGGGGATGGAGCTTGGGCCAGGGCACTCGCCTAACAGGCAGTAGGTCTCAAACCTTAGAGATTTCCCTTTGGCTATTCTTACTGTTCGTTTTGTTTGACGTTTTTTTGGAAATAGAGTCTCACTCGCCAGCCCAAAGTAGACTTCAACCTGAGGCCTCCCTGCCTAGGATGATGGGTGTGCCACCATGCCCGGCTTCCTTTGGCATGACCGTGTTAACATGCTCACAATTAGCAGCAATCTTCTCCAGACAGAAAACGGGAGCGGTTGGGTGGAAGAGACAGTGAAATTACATACGGGGCACATACATGACCACCAACTCTAAAGTACTTACTACCTGCCATTCACTTGAAAGGCTGACGGCCCTGATCTGGAGGACAGACTCTATACGTTGTGATCAGATGGAAGTGACATGAGCAAGATCTTCAGCTGATGGGTCCAGATGGTAAATAAATGGGCAGTAAACAGAGGGGCTTTTGCTCACTTCTCTCTCCATCTTCCCTCCCTTCTTCCTTTCTTCTACTTGAGCAGATTACAATAGGTGAAAGTATTGGTTTGCAGCAGGGTTAGCATTCGCTCACAATCAGGCATTGTTAGCTGAAGCAGAGGACTCTGACCAAGAGCAGAAGCAGAGCGAATGTTCCCAACACCAACAGGCCCCTGTCTCACACAGCTCAGAGCTCCATCACCCTGAGATGACAGTCCAGTCAAAATAAATAAATAAATAAATAAATAACACACAAAAAAACCCAAAAGATCCTTTTAAAGAGAGGGTTGTTGTTGTGTGTGTGTGTATGTGTGTGTGTGTGAATTACATTTTCATTTACTGATTTTCCATGCATGTACCCATTTAACGCACCTCCTCAGTTGTTCTTGTTTGGAAAGACCTAAGGTTTGCTCCAGTGCATGGCGAACGCATCTTCCTAATGAGCAGACCACCAGCTGATGGAAAAGTATGTATGCCACACTATGTGTGGAGACCAGCGGACAATTCGCAAGAGTCACTTCTCTCCATTCAGCATGTAGATCCTTGGGATTGAACTCAGGTCTTCAGCCTTGACTGCAGGTGCCTTTACCCCCTCCACCCCCGACACACAACACACACACACACATTGAGCCATCTTGCCGCCGCCTCCTTCCTCCTATTTTTAAAACTAAAGGCAACTATGAGGGCTCTTTGTTGCCTCCAATGTGTTTTTCTCACCCTTTCTTGCTGAACTGTGGGCAGGGCCCTCAAGTTTGCTAACTGTATCGTGAATGCGTGTTCAAGACACCCCTTTTCATTCCCAAAGACAGACATAGAAATCTCAACTCTGAACACAGTTAGCCCCAAGGTTCTCAGTAAGGCATTGTGCCTCTGAATTCCAGTCCTCGCCCTATGAGGACTATGCAGGTGGCACAACTTTAACGGCAAACAGGTTCATCTCTGTACCCATTTAACGCACCTCCTCAGTTGTTCTTGTTTGGAAAGACCTAAGGTTTGCTCCAGTGCATGGCGAACGCATCTTCCTAATGAGCGGACCACCAGCTGATGGAAAAGAGGAGGATGGAGGCTTTGCAAGCCGCTGTCAACACCTGCACCTCATCTTCCAAGCGGGGTGAGCAGAATAGCGTTGGAGAACTCTAAGCAAGAGAGTGAGTGGTGTGATCTACTCAAGCTTTTATAAAGACTGCCGTTTTTATTGGCGTTCCCCCATTTGTTTGTGTATGCACACACACCCATATACATGCACATGTGTGGCCAGGCGTGTGGAAGTCGGAGGATAACGTGTGAGCCCACTACGTGGGTCTTGCAGATCTAGCTTCGGTCCTCAGGCTGCCGAGGGCACCTTCGCCTGCTAAGCCATCTCCCCAGTCCTTTTCGGTGGTTTTGTGAGAATTTTTCTATGAGCCTTGACTGACATGGAACTTGCTGTGTAGACAACCAGCCTCAAACTCAGGTGACGTGGCTGACTTAGCCGCCTAAGCGCGGAGCTTCTAAGGTATGAACCACCACACTCAGCTTCCTTTCTCACTTTTGTTTGTTTTTGACATGGGTCTCTGTTTGCCTGACTGGCTGGTCTCAAAATCGTGGGTTCATGTGATCCTCCAGAGTGCTGGGGACTGTCACCAAGAAGAAGGTCTTGCCTCTGTTCTGGGATGCTCAAAGGACAGACTTCAGTGGACAGATACAGATAGCTCGTGCACCGGTTTAGTTAGGAAGACAAAGCACAGCTAACCCTCCAGAGAGACACTGCAGCAGGCTGACCCAAGGTGAGAATAGCTGTCCACTGAATTTTGCTTTGTGGATTTTCAGGATTTTGTTTGTATGAGTGTTTGTCTGAACATATATCTGGGTACCACTGACATGCAGGGTGCCATCAGAAGCTAGAGGAGCACATGGGATCCCCTGGAACTGGAGTTACAGAGTTGTGAGTCACCATGTAGGTCCTGGGAACCTTTAGGTCCTCAGCAGTCTTTAACTGCTGAGCCATCTCTCCAATGCCCGCTTGATCAATTTTTAAAGGTCTGATGGATATTTATGAATGGATAGACTATTCATGGGTAAAATGACCTTTTCCCCAACTGAATCACCGTGAACTTATCCTCCCACATAGGGTACTTTCCCCCACATGAGCCTCTCAAATAGCTCAAGGAGGAGGGCTGGAAAGCCTCAAGGTAATGAACTTATACCGAAAGCAGAGTCTTTTGAGGAAACAGACATTTTGCTGGTGCACATGTGTATCACTGCAAAATTTCCAGGGAAACTTATTTTCCAATTTAGCAAGAAGAGCCCAACTGACGCTCCCAAGGAAGATAAGCCACACAGGGGCATGCTAACCATTGGAAGACACGGTTACCAACATCAACATCAGTTCTCTTGTTCCTTTCCATCTAATCTCCTGCCTGTCCAAGTACAGTTGCAGTTTCCCTGGCTCCATCCCAGCTAACTGTCCGCCCAAACAGGAAGACACAGTTACAGAGGTACAGCTACAGTTTCCCTTGGTCACAGCACATCCAACTTGCTGCCTGTCTGGTCTCCATGCAATAGGAACAACCCTAATGCCAAATCCAGCTCAGGTTATTTGTAAAACAGACTAGGCAGTGTTTTACTTACTTAGTATGTCCTTTATGTTCCGTAGAGCATGGTCTTACTGTGTAGTTCAGGTTAGCCCTGTGTCTGAGATTCTTCGGCCTCAGGCTCCTGAGTGATGATGGATTTACTGGCATGAACCACCACCACATCCAGCTTAGGCAATAACCACAGGCTATCCATAACTCACCAAGTCAGAGACTTTCAACAAACCTTAACAAAAGAAAAGAAGGAACTGGAGAGATAGATCTCAGAGTGGGCTAGGGTCCAGCTCCCAGCCCAGCAGTTCACCATCATGGAATCTGATGCCCTCTGACTTGCAAGGGTACCTGCATACACGTGGTACATGTACATTTACACAGGCTTGCACACGCATAAATTTTAAAATCTTTGTAAAGAAGGAAGCATAGCTGAATGCCTACACGTTTTAAGTAAGGGGATTTGGTTCTGGGTAAAAGCACACCCAAAGGTTAACAGTTCTGTCATCTGAAGCAGGCGCTTGTCAAAGTGGGAGTGTGGTGCAATGCTATCACAGCTATTGCTGGTTGAGAGACCTGAAACGGGAGAGGAACAGAAGGGTCAGAAGCTTCAGGTTCCTTAATGGATCTGAAGTAAGAAGAATAGTCAAGGGCAGCCCAGAAACCAGGTGGACAGTGGCTGAAGTTGAGAAGACGGGCTGCCTTGAAGATATCAAAATGGAGACCTTCAGTTTCAAATGCATGAGGAAGCCGGATATTACAATCTGGGTGTAGTCTCTACCGCCATTAAAAATAATTTTTGAAGGATTTTGTGACAATTCCACAATGTGTTAGAGTCATTACACATAATGTCTGTGGACAGATTTTTAAACAAACAAACAAAAAAAGAAAAACAGGAAAAATCCTGATATGGTGGTGCAATACTTGTAGATTAGGGTAGGAGGATCAGGAGTTTGAGGCCAGCCTGGGCTACATAGCAAAGTCCAGGACTTTCTTGCTACATATTGAGACTCTGTATCAACACACACACACCAACAACAACAAAACAACAGCACAGAATAGTTTGACTCATCTTAAATTTATTTCTCTCTTCTTTTGCGGCAGCCTTACTAAGGAAACCAAGACTATTCCTGAACTCAGTGTAAACAGCCCAACTGTCCTCACTGTCCTCAGACTCACAATCGTCTGTAGAGGGGCATGCATGCATCACCAGTATCCTTAGGGTTCGAGGAAGGTCCACGGGCAACAAGAGGGGGTTGGTCTCTCCTTTTACCACGTGGATTCCAGGGACTGAACTCAGGTAACCAGACTTGGTGGCAAGAACCTTTACCCACAGAGCCATTTCAGTGACTTGTCACCTGAGAACAGAGACAGACAGACATACCATTTATGACATAATGATCATAATCCAGGAAGACAGGGAAGAAAGCCCTAGGGGTAGCACTTTCCTAAGGATCCTTTGCCCGGCTGATGTAAAAACCTCAAATGTAAACTTGAATCATCTATCCTCAAATCAACTATCAGCATAATGGCATCCTGCAGACTACTCCTTTGTCTGGACCAGGGGTGGACCTGGAGTCCTGGAGCACCTGGCTGACTCTGCTGGGTGACTCCCACAGTGATGGACCCACCTCCTAGTGCTAGAGGGCTGACTGCAGTATCTCCTAGAACACAGCCTAGCGAGGGGAGTTGAGAGGGAACACCCAGCTGGGCCGTCCTAAAGACTTGTCTAAAAGGAAGAGTTTCTAAAAAAAAAAAAAAAAAAACCAACAACAACAACAACAACAAAAGACTTCAGTACACTTTGCCCTCCGCATTGAACCTGACAGGAAAAAGACCACTGAGTGGTACTGTTATTGAGACTACTTCTGAAAAAGCTTAAGTCGCACCTTCAGACCACACACATTTTTGGTACATAGATGCATGATCTGAGCGATGTGGCTTTAAGAAGAAAAAAATGCACCGAAAAATTAAATAAGTGAAACACATCAAAAGCATTTCAAAACACATAATATTTTCTTCTTTCGGGGCAGCTGTGCCCCCACTGTCCTGAAGTCTCATGGAATACACACTGTAAACAGAATTCCTCGTCCTTGCTCTTGCAGTAAACACTGGCGAGCTCTCGGTCCCTGGGCTCTGATTCTAGAGGGCTCCTGGGAAAAGAAAGAGCAGGCAAGTTTATATACTTATTCTGAGACTGGATCATCAGGTCTGAAATGATAGCTCTCGGGTTTTTGTACGCTCGAGTTTCACGAACAGAAATGGACAGGCTCCAAAGCCACAGAGAAACCCTGTCTCGAAAAAACAAACAAAACAAAACAAACAAACAAACAAAAAAAACGTATAAAGAGATGCATAACAGAAACGTGAGTGGCGCCTGCCATTTGGTCACATGGCATCTTTCACACTCAGAGGAAGGAGACCTTTGGCAGGGACAGTGATGGTCCTTTGTACTGGCTGCCTTGGTCAGAAAGGCAAGATGAAGATATTCAGTACTTTTCATTCTCGAGTTTGCCAAGAGAAACCCAGGGATATCTGGGAGCCAATAAAGCATCAGGCACTGTGCTGGGCTCAATAAAAAAAAGGCCACACACACAAAAAAAACTAGACCTATAACTGTCCTGTTTAAGAAGCCAGGAAGAAGAGTGAGAGGACGTAGAAAGTGTACACAAAGCCCTGGGATCAATTTAAGGCACCCACAAAAAACAAAAATGGTAACTCTAGAGATACAATTGAAATACATTATATATTTATGAAGATGTACAATGAATTATGTAAAACTAACATATGTTAATAAAAAACATTTTTAGAAAGTAATCCTAACTATTAGTAAACAAAATTCATCCAAGCCTGTCATTGTGGACTGATCACTTTCACTAAGGCCCAAGAGATGATAACATATAGAAACACTGAATTTAAGCCCACAGCACCAAAACTGTGTGATTTGTCTCAACCCAGACATAAGGAGGCGGGGGAGAGGGAGGAGTGAAGAGTTGACAGAGAGAATATAACGGGCTTCGTTACTTTGTTGTTTCCTTGTTGTTCAAGCTCCTGCCTAAAGCTTGCTGTTCATCTCATCCAGCCTTGCACCTCCGTGTTTTCAGATGATGCTGAGCTGAATGTGTCGGGGGTCCTCTCTCCTGGCAACACCTTAAAAAGGCAGTCTATATGCTAAACCACTGAACTGTGCCTGGCTTTTAAATTTTATTGTTAACATTTTTTAATCAGGTGAGTGGGTGGGGAGGGCAGGGGAGTAAGCACGGGAGTGCAGATGCCTCCAGAGGTCAGAGGCCTCCAATCATCCCAGAGCTGGGGATGCAGGTGGTTGTGAGTCCCGTGATGCTGGGAATCAAACCTTTAACTGCCATCCCTCCAGCCCTGTTCCTGCTTGGTTTGTTCGCTTGCTTGCTTGCTTGCTTGGTTTGGTTAGTTTGGTTTTGAGACATTGGCTCCTGTAGCCCAGGCTAGCCTTAAATTTAGCCAAGAACGACCTTGAACTTCTGATCTTTCTGCTTCTCCTCCCAAGGGTGGGGATTGCAGGCCCCAGTGCTAGGCCAGCACTTAGCGAAAACACAGCTCCAGCCCTGGATCACTTGTTTTAAAAGCGACATTGTAATCTCTTTGTGAACTCTCCTCAACATCCTAGTTCTGTAGTAAGGACTCTGGCAAAAACAGCGTGCAAAGTGGAAGACAGTTTATTACACAGTAACAGAGGCACTCTCCAGGGAGAGAGACCACTGTCTGTAACCAGTGAGTCACAGGTTAGTCAAGTTTTACCCATTTCCTAGCTTTCCTGAAATAGCTTCCCTGGAGGGTATTTTACTGCCCAGGTTATTGGCAGGTCCATATGACTTGACTCTTGCAGGCTACAGTAATGGTACCTTCCTGTTGTCAGGAAGCCTCTGTTGATAGGCATCTTATAAATTTAGGGCTGCTGGAACTGGCTTGAGATAGTAATCATTTAATGATGGTCAGAGTATGACTCAGGTTTCTTCCGAGCAGTAATTAGCGTCCTGAAGTGACAAGCCCAAACAGTTGACTTCAAGGTAAGGAGCCCGGCTCTAGTGTCCTCCTTCAAGCCTGCTGATAGCCAACCAGACATCTAACAAACGTATTATCCTATCCAATCATTTAACAATGCTTTTTACAGGTTTGATTGTTTGTTTGTTACTTTTAAAAATTCTTATTTTTTGACTTAGACATATAAGTTCTTAGGCAGAAAAAAAAAAACAAAACAAAACCTTGTACCCCAGCTATCTGTTCCCAGTATTTCTCTTTAGTATCATTATTTTATTGGGCAAAATGAGAATATTCTAAAGACTTTTCTAATTTCTTTTCAGTGCATTTTCCTCAGAGCAATATTTCAGTGTAATTTTCCTCAGTTACAGTACACATACATGGAAATACCATGCAGGTATAATACACATACATGGAAATACCATGCAGATATAATACACATATGATGGAGGAAGGTCATTGGCTAATAAAGAAACTGGCTTGGCCCATTTTATTGGTTAGAACATAGGTGGGTGGAGTAGGCAGAAGAGAATCCTGGGAGGAAGAGGAAGTGAGATCAGAAGTAATGCAGCTCCTCTCAGAGCCAGATGCCTCAGACAGAGAGGCATGCTCCGCTCTCCCGGGCAGATGCACACAATGAAGCTCCTCCGACCCAGGATGGATGTAGGCTAGAATCTTCCCGGTAAGCGCACCTTGGGGTGCTTACACAGATGATTAGAAATGGGCTAAATTAATATGTGAGAATTAGCCTAGAAGAGGCTAGATAGAAATGGGTCAAGCAGTGTTTAAATGAATACAGTTTGTGTGTTGTTATTTCGGGCATAAGCTAGCCAGGCAGCTGGGGTGCTGGGGACGCAGCCCCGCCACTCTCTTATTTCAACACACATACATGGAAATACCATGCAGGTACAGTACACATACATGGAAATACCATGCAGGTACAGTACACATACATGGAAATACCATGCGGGTACAGTACACATACATGGAAATACCATGCGGGTACAGTACACATACATGGAAATACCATGTGGGTACAGTACACATACATGGAAATACCATGCGGGTACAGTACACATACATGGAAATACCATGCAGGTACAGTACACATACATGGAAATAGGTCGCTGGGTCTTGGGTGCTTTGGTTCCTAGCTTCTGCACTCTATTTGAGAGCTTTCGGACAACATATTGGTGGCTATCATCTTCTTTAGAGAGACTGAAAATTTTGCAGATTCTGCTAGTTCTTCTGGGCCCAGGATGACAGGTCATGATAGCATCTGTCAGCCCAGCATTATCTTTCAACAATAACAAGTTGAGAACCCTCAGACTACTAAAACAGTGCTTCTCAACCTATGGGTCACAACCCCTTGAGAGTGGCTGACCTTTTCACAGGGGTAGCATATCAGATACCCTGCTTATCAGATATTTATATTACAATTCATAACAGTAGCGAAATTACAGCTATGAAGTATCAGCAAAATAATGTTATGGTTGGGGGTCACCACACCATGAAGATCTGTATTAAAGGGTCACAGAATTAGGAAGGTTGAGAACCACTGGGCTATAACAGTACATCCTCAAATATTTGTGTGCTTTCTCTCTCCAGGTATCCTTGAAGGCCTCTACTCAACAGCAGGCACACTCTGCCTAGGGTCAGGACATTCTGCTTCATGGCAAAATCTTGTTTGTTGAACTCACCACTGATCAAGATCACACAGAGTTCCCTGTTCTTTACCCAGAACTACAACAGCCTCTGTGGTCAGGGTTTCTCATACTAAGTCTAGAGTTGATGGTGGCTATCCGGTGAGTTTCTAACATCCCGTGTCTGGGAAGACGTTCGCTGCCATCTTGATGTTGCTGGAGATGCCAGGAAAAAAGAAGAATTTGATTGCTCACTTGGTGGTGTTCTGTTTGGTTCTGATGGTTTTGGTTTTGAGACAAACTTTCACTCTGTAACCCAGACTGGCCTCCAATTCATGGCAGTGCCCCTGCCTCAGTCCCTTAAATGCTGGAATTACAGGTTATAAGCATGAGCCACCAAGTCTAACAGATGTACAAAAATGCAATGTTGGAAAATGTAATCAAGGTTTTACAATAAAGCACTCTTCCTTTTTGACTCAAGAGGGTACAGAGCATACATCCAGTAAAACTATACACATGCATACACAGTGTGTGTGTGTGTGTGTGTGTGTGTGTGTGTGTGTGTGTCACACACATTTGAGGCAAATGATCTTGCTATGAAACCCTGCCTGGCCTTGAATTTGAACTCAAAATCTTCCAGCCTCACTACCCTAGTCAACAACCTTTTTAAATGCAAGATTTCATTATGTAGCCCTTGAACTCTCGACCCTTCCTTCCAAATACTGGAATGAGAAGCATGAACCACCCTTACCTAGGTTGAACAGGTGTCACCAAAGCTGGCCTTGAACTCCTGATCCTCCTGAAGGGAGCTGGGATTATATGTAGGCAACGTCACACAGAGCTCAAATGATTTTTTTTTTCAAAATAAATCCTACTTTAAAATGCTAAACAAAAGGCTGGGTACTGGTGGCACACACCTTTAATCCCAGAATTTGGGAGGCAGAGACAGGAAGATCTTTATGAGTTCAAGGTCAGCTTTGTCTACAGAGCAAGTTCTAAGACAGGTTCCAAAACTACAGAGAAACCATATCTTGAAAAAGAAGAAGGAGAAGGAGGAGAAGAAGGAAAGAAAGAAAGAAAGAAAGAAAGAAAGAAAGAAAGAAAGAAAGAAAGAAAGGAAGGAAGGAAGAAAGAAATTTTGAGCAAAATGGCTAAGTAAGACTTCACATGGTATAAGGAAAGAACCGATTTCTACAAGTTTTCCTCTGACTTTTTCATATGTACCTGGCATGCACATACAAATAAATATATATACAAACAAAATAAATATCCGCCGGGCGGTGATGGCACACGCCTTTAATCCCAGCATTCGGGAGGCAGAGGCAGGCGGATCTCTGTGAGTTCGAGACCAGCCTGGTCTACAAGAGCTAGTGCCAGGACAGGCTCCAAAGCTACAGAGAAACCCTGTCTCGAAAAACTTAAAAATAAAATAAATAAATAAATAAGTATAAACAAATTTTAAATAACTACTGAATTGTTAGTTCTACACAGTGAATTTCAAGCAAAAACTAGAAAAATTGCTCTCTGAATTCCAAGTCATTGTTTTATGAAACATTACATCTAAATAATGCAACATTTTACTTAAAAACATTTTACATGTATGCAAGCAATGAAGGCCTTTCTAAGCAAGTTGAAGCTCTTTACAGGTTAACTAGAGTCCCACTGAAATATTGAAGAAGAAAATGATTCATAACACTTGTTAATGACAGTAAAAGCAGAAGGGATACAGGAGTGAAGATTCTCAGGAGGAAAGAAAGATTGGCTAACTTGACTTGAAAAGAAAAGTGAGACTTTCCAGCCAACAGAAAAGTCTTGGAGCAGGCGAGGTGGATAGAAAATGGCTAAGAAGAAAAAAAGGGAATGTGAGCATTCTGGGGGAAACCAATCGAGCCAGAGCCAGATCTTACTGAAGGAACAGGAAAGCGGTCAGATATTAGATAAGAGTATTTAGATATTAGATGAGATTATTTAGAAGGATTCTTACTAAAAACTAGACTGTGAGACGTGCCCCAGGAAGGAGTCTACCAGGCTCAGCAGAGGTGGACGGAAGTTTGGCTAAGTAGAGACACAGTCAGCAGCACAGACAAGGGTTCTGCAGTGCTTCCCTCTAGGAAGCTGGAGATCACAGGTAGACTATAGTTTTTTGTTTTTTTTTTTTTTTGAAATTATTCCTTTTATTCACAACTCACAATGTTTTATGTAATGAAGAGAACCCTTTGGGCAGTTGGGGGAAAGCTGACTTCAGCACTATGAATGTTCCTATCCGACTCCTGAGTTACAAATTCTGCCACTACTTTGGATGAAGCAGACAAGCATAGGGAATGGCTTAGCAACCAGGATTCTACTTGGCTTGGGCTGCACATACACCCCTCTTCTAACAAAGCAGCTGGCAACCGGGACTCCCGCCTGCATCGAGCTGCACACACATCCCTCCTTGAACCAGGGAAGAAATTTCTTTGCCTGTAACAACCATCAGTGACTCCCCTTTTAGAGACAGTTTCTCTACATATATATTTCAGGATATATATGGCCCAGAGGGCATCAATCCAGCCCGGATTGCTTTGGGACATATGTGCAGTAAAGCAAGCTTTGTCTTCTGAACAAATGTTTAGAGATAATCCTCTATTTGTAATCTTATGACTATATGACTATGGGTAATTGAGAATACATATGATAAACATCAGAGGCACCATGGGAAGAAACAGGCACAGTAGAAAAAAAAGGTCATACTACCCAAACTCATCAATCAAAATATAAAATCGCTCAAAATGCACCCCTTCCAAAATAGCTCCTCCTTTCCCTAAAACTCTGTCTGTCTCTTCAGAGTCAGAAGCAGCGAAGACATGGCTTCAGTGCTTTTTACCTGACCTAGTATTTTACCACTTTCTTTACCAGCATTGACTGATCTGAAGGCCACAAATAGACAAGCCCAGGCTTTGGAGGACATGGTATTTAAAGCATGAAGGTGGATCAGACCAGACCCTTTGTGCAGCGTGTTCAACAGCTGACTTACAGATGTACAAACAGTTACAAGTTGAGCAAAAGTCTTTCATTTCTGAGAATGAAAGGTGGATGGCAGCTACCTAAGGAACTCAGCCTGATGGAAGGGCTGTGTTTGTTTGCACAGATTAGTTACCCGCACAGGCTTTATCAAGACCAAAGGTGATTTTTTTTTTTTCGAGACAGGGTTTCTCTGTGTAGCTTTGGAGCCTGTCCTGGAACTAGCTTTTGTAGACCAGGCTGGTCTCGAACTCACAGAGATCTGCCTGCCTCTGCCGCCCGGCTCCAAAGGTGATTTTTAATTCAACAGATTATCCACAGCCTGATTCTCAGGAACCTGTCTGTTCCTAGGAAGAGGCCTGCAGTCACGACATGGCAAGTGGCACGTGGCTCAGTCACCTGTGGAGTCAGAGGGAGAATTGCAATTTAGATGTCTTCGTTGGTCTCGCTCTCTGCTCTAGACTCAGGCATTCCATTCCATAAAGCAGAGTAAACATTTATGTCCACAAGCAAATGGAAGAGGCAGGTTTTATAAAGTTCGGAGGTGGCAGACACGATCGTCAACCCAGACTGGCCATCTTCATCACCTTCCCTGAAGGCAAGGACAAAGGAACAAAATGAAATAATAAAATAAACTCTATCAACTAGTCCATATCTGATTACTTCAAGTTACTTTTCTGTGTGTGGAATTAATGCAGATGCAATTTACTATCGTGTCAGTGAACACTGACCTCTTTGGGAAATTTAACTGCTATCTCTGTAACCTTATTTTCTCAGAAGTTCAGATCAATTAGTTTTAACTTTATGATGTAAGAACTTCAGCACAGAAGGCCAGCAGGTTAGCTCAGTGGATAAAGTAGCACAACACCTGAGTTTGTCTCTGGGACCCACATGATGAAGGAGTCCTGAAGATGACCTCTGACCTCCACATGTACGTCATGGCATGTACACATACATGTGTTTACTTTATCAAAACTTCCCTGCAGGCCGGTGGTACAGCTCACTTGCCCTGCACATACAAGACCCTGGGTTTGATCCCCACCACCACACACTATTTGGCTTGGTGACCTAAATCTATATATAATCCCAATACTGAGGGGGTAGAAGCAGAAGAATCAGGATATCAAGGTGATCTTTTGTCACATAGTGAGTACAAGGCCAGCCCAGACTACGTGAGACTCTCTCAAAAGTCCGTACAAGGTGACTTTAGGGTGGGTGACTCCATTGTGACTTTTAACCTCATCTGTAGGGAAGAAGATTAATCCAAAACGACGGCCTCCTAGAATTTCCACCTAACGGTGGAAAATGGCTCAAAACAGCTCGGTATTTTACTCTGCAGTGAATTATGACTTTCTCTATAACACCCATCTCAGGAGCCAGAAACGTAAAATCTCAGGGCAGTCAAAAGAGAGACCAATTGGAAAATATGGCTCAGCAGGTAATAGCTCTTGCCACTAAGCCTGATGACCTGACTTTAATACCAGGGACTCCCACAATGAAGGGAAGGTGACAACTCCCAAAAATTGTCTCTGGCCTCCGTATGTCCACCATAGCATGTGCACACGCACATGAACACAGACACACTAAAATTAATAAACGTTTCGGTCTGGAGAAAGGGATCAATGGGTGCCTTCCTTACCATGCCCGCTGACCTGAGTTCAATCCCCCAGACCCACACACTGAAAGGGAGGGAACCAATTTCCACAAATTTTACTCTGATCCACGTGTGTATTGTGTGTCCCTACATATACATGCATAAACACGCAAACATGCACAAGTAGATAAACATATTTAAAGTTAATTTTTAAGCTGACCGCGGACGTTCTGAATCACTTCTGTGACACCCTTTGGGAAGTTGCAGCCATCGCTCGGAGGAACAGAATGGGACTCCATCCCACACTCCTGTATCCTACCTGTGGGTCAGCAGCAACAGCATCTCACTGTCTTTCTCATCAGCTCATCATGCGGAGGAAACACAGGTATCTACTTCAGTTAAAATACCTGGAACACATTGAGTAGAAAACCCCTTTCATTGTCCTCTCTACTTCCAGCCCTTCTCTCTTGCCAATCAAACATAGGAAGAAACTGAGGCCCAAGAAAGTTGAATCACCAAAGATTCTGAAGTGCATCTGTCAAAGGTCAGAAAGGAGCACAGGGAATTCCACTTGGGTGTCCGGCCAGCCTTCCTTCTGCCAACTCCAGAATTGTAACCACAGACTAGACACTATAGCAAACACACTCTTGGGAGGAGGACATTACTTTATATTTTTTCCACGTTTGTTATTTTGCTTTTTTTTTTTTTTATGATGCTGTTCAGCTGTGAAACAGGATTGGCTCGGATCTGGGTGTTGGGGGTGTGGTGTGTGAAGCTGGGCAGGAAGCCTCCTGACTCACCAGGAAGTGGCAGGTTTGGTGGGGCGTGCCTTTCATTCCAGCCCTCAGGACACAGATCTCTGAGTTCAAGGCCAGCCTGGTCTACACAGAGAGTTCTAGGTCAGCAAGGGCTGCACAGTGAGACCCTGTCTCAAAAAAAAAATAATAATAATCTGTGTTCTGTACAGTCCAGAGAATGGTCTGTAACATCCATACTCATACTTTTAGTTTTGAATGAATTTATTAAGTGTATAGCAAGCCAAGCTAAAGAATAAATATCAAATAATAGTTAGAGAAAACATCAAATCTGAGGCTCAAAACATCCAGCAGAATTTCCCTGCTGGGAAAGCACCATTGAGAGCAGCAGCTGGAGTTCTCAATAGACTCCCAGCAGGAGTGTCTGCCAGGAGGAGTCTTCTAAATAACAGAAGTCTCGGCAGAAAGGCAGCAGCCTGGAATCCAGGGTCTTGCAAACATCCACCAGAACTAGTAACTGAGGAAGCCTGATGAGGGCCAGCTGGCCTTCCACACAGTGCATCCTAGGCTCAGCAGAGAGGGTGAGGCTTCCATGCAAAATACAACAACAGAGAAGAGACAACCCAGTAACTAAGGCATTCCCAGCACCCAGCAGAAAACAACTGGAGATGCTGGGATGGTTCGTTAAATATATATATGGCTGGGCTTTCTCTCCCTGGGTGAAGATCCCACGGCTGAACCTCCAGCTTCTCTCTCCCATGGGGACTTTTATACCATGGGAGAAGCAATAACAGCACCGCCAGGAATGTCCTACCTTCTGTGTGTTTGCTTTTTAAAAATGGTTTAAATGCCGGGTGGTGGTGCACACCTTTAATCCCAGCACTCAGGAGGCAGAGGCAGGTGGGTCTCTGTGAGTTTGAGACAAGACTGGTCTATATAGCAAGTTCCAGGACAGCCAGGGCTACACAGAGAAAGAAACCCTGTCTCAAACAAACAAAAAAGTTAAATGATGTGTATATTGGGGTAGTATGCACATATGTGATTACAGGTGCCCTTGTCATCCAGAAGAGGGAATAGCAACAGGAATTCAATGTATACACAGCAAACAAATGAACGAGGTCTCTGGGAGAAAGCCTTACATGTGGACGGCACAAAACTCGCAGGGTTGCACATTTTGGGTATGTGTAGACTTCTTTGCAAAGGACTGTTTCCTATGTGGCCCAGCACACTTCTGCAGAGTCAGAATTTCTAGTCTACTTGGCACACTGTGGCTCCATGGCACGCCATTTTCTCCTAGACCGATAGGGTCACATGCACTCTGGGTAGTCTGCCGAGTACTTCTTTCACTTTTGTTAATAACATTCTTACGCCCTCGTCCAGATGATCAGGACCCTTTGTGACCTCACAGCCATCTGAGTAGAATTTAGAAAGGGCGTGAAATTACAAATGGGAACGTTGCTGTCACTTGCCCTCATGAGGCTAATAAGCTCATTAATACCAACGCTTGGGTACCAAATTAGCACCCCGCTTCACCATTTCTCACCCTGACACGCTTAGGCAGCAGTTTTCAAATCCTTTGGGGGCTTGAGTATCGGATAGCTTGCACATTAGATATTTATATTAGGATTTATAACAGTAGGAAAATATGTTATGAAGTAGAAACAAAATAATGTTATGGTTGGAGGCCACTACAACATGGGGAGCTGTATTAAAGGGTCACAGCTTTAGGACTGAGAAGCCGTGCTCTAAAGTAACCTTGACAACCAATTAGAATCAACGTCTGCATTGAGATCTCTTTGCAGTTCTAGAGTTAAATTAAATCACACACAAAAAACCTAGCTCTTAGCCGGGCGGTGGTGGCACACGCCTTTAATCCCAGCACTCGGGAGGCAGAGGCAGGCGGATCAGATCTCTGTGAGTTCGAGACCAGCCTGGTCTACAAGAGCTAGTTCCAGGACAGGCTCCAAAACCATAGAGAAACCCTGTCTCGAAAAACCAAAAAAAAAAAACAAACAAACAAAAAAAAAACAAAAAAAAAACCTAGCTCTTACTTTATTACTGTTTGTGGATTGTATGGTGGTAGTGGTGTGTGTGTGTGTGTGTGTGTGTGTGTGTATGGGGGGTTATGTGGTATGTGTGTGATGGTGTATGGCATGTGTGTATGGTGTGTGGTATGTGTGTATGTATATGTGTGTTGTATGTAGTGTGTGTGTATGGTGCATGGTATGCGTGTATGTGTGTATGGTGCATGGTATGTGTGATGTGGTGTGGTGTGGTGTGTCTGTATCTACATGTTTGCACACACCAGTAGAGAGGTACACCTGTGCATGTGTTTGCATGTGGAGGTCAGAGGTCAACATTAGGTGACTTCATCAGCTGCGCTCCACCCTAATTTTTGACGGGGTCTCTCACTGAAACTAGAGTTCATGGAGTCGGCTAGACTGGCTGGCCAGCGGCAGCCTTGGGGATCCTCCTGCTCAGAGTAGCCAGTGCTGAGATCACTGTGTAAAAGACCCAGCTACCCTAGAACTAGCCCTGTAGACCAAGCTAGCCTTGAACTCACAGAGATCTGCCCGCACCTGCTTCCTAAGAACTGCGCAGAGCAAGTTCCAGGACAGTCAGGATTACACAGAGAAACCCTGTGTCAAAAGGGAAAAAAGGCAAACAAGCAACAAAAATTTTAGTTTCCTTTGTGTTTAGGTAATCACAAAATGTTTTCATTATGTATTGAACTTACCTAACCTTGAGAGCTAGCAAAAGTAATCATTACGCAGGCGTTATTAAATATCGGCAGGTGTGCGTAGGAACAGCACTACTCATCTGTAAGGGATAAGCCCTGTGAGCAACTAATTCCAGATCTTGTTTATAGTGTTCCAGAGTCCCAGCAGAGAATTTCGGTAATGGTCAAATCTATCTAGTGTAGCATAAAAAAACCAAACCAGAAGAAAATAAAAACTCAGCAAAAGCTAAAACCCCTTTCTGCTAATAAAAGAAATTCTATAATCAATTACATGTAAAACCATGAATCCAACATCTCACTCAAACATTACATGTGTGTTTACATGTTTTTATGTGCTGGTGTTGTTTATTTTCCTGTTGGTACTAGGAATTGAACCTATCATGCCTGTGAGACACGTGTTCTCGCACACGGTGACAGGCATTTGACCCTATTCCAACAGATTGCACAGAGTCCACGAGCATCACAAATTACAATAAGTGGGTTCTGAGAGGATGGAGAGAGAGGAGAGAGAGAGAGAGAGAGAGAGAGAGAGAGAGAGAGAGAGAGAGAGAGAACACAAAGCTGGGAGAGGTGAAGTGTGGGGATGTATCTAGTAGGAGTTCGGGGAGGAGTGTGGGTGAGTACACTCTGTATAAATTGCATTGGTGTAATTTGTGACCTGCCACATGGACAGTCTAAAGTGATGACATTCTATCTGTGATTCTCCACCCCCTATCCCCCCTCCAAAAAAAATTACCCCAAGAAGGTAGTAGGACACGCTGGCTTACTTTAAATTTGAAAAGTAGCTGTTTTCCCTTACAGAATTTCATTAGAATTATTAATTTAGCGAAGTTATTGTCATCAGGCTCCAGGCAGTCATGATGGGACACTGAGGGGAAACAAAACCTGCTTCGATTCCAGGTACTGGCAGCAAGTATTTATGAATAAAAGATGCTGCAGGGTCAGTAAAAGGGCAGGTGAGATGGGAGGGCCTCCAGAGGAGAGCTTTATTAGAGGAGTTGTGGCACCACACCACAGGGATGGGGCTCCAAACGGGAAGAGGAGGGAGAGCAAGTCTTCTGCTCCAACACTTTTTCTTGTTTAAAATAATACTCCCCACCACGATGATAATGAACTGAACCTCTGAAATTGTGAGCCAGTCGCCCCAATTAAATGTTTTCCTCTATGAGAGTTGCCACGGTCATGGTGTCTCTTCAAAGCAATAGGATCCTACAAGGCCTGGTCCTGCTTTAAACCATGGATAAGTACACTTTGATTCTTGTGCCCAGTCTTCATTCAGATACAAGGGTGCTCAGTTTGTCAAAGTTAGGAACAGTATTTCCTTAAAACTGTTTGAGTTTCGTACATGTAATGAATTTGTTGTTCCCGTCCCCCTTCCTTCTCTCACTGGCCCTTCTTGACGAGGTCCCCATCTTGCCCTCACATCTGCTTTCTGTGTATGCCAGCATGAACCATTAAGCCTTTTCTATTATAAGCACTTATGAGAAAAGGCTACCTTGAGAAAACATGCCCGGAACACAGCTCCTTTGATGGCAATATACAAACAGGGTTATATGGGGAAAGGACATGGCAACGGTTAGATGTTACGTTACAAGTGATGAAAAGTCGAGTTGCCTGCTATAAAAAGAAAAGCAAAACAAACAATAAACACACACACACAACCCATTAATGATCCATGTTAAGTCCAAGGCTCAGTTGTGATTGGATTTCAAGGCAGCATGCTGGTTACATAGGCCTTTCTCTGTCTCTGTATGTCACTTTCTTCTTTGCTGGGACAGGCAGACTTTCTCCAGCAGAAGAACCCCAGCAACACCAGGTACATGTCTTCCACATTCCTGGGCAGCCTGTGACCAAGGTGCGATGACTATTCTTGGTTTCAACTCGACCATATCTGATATGAACTATAATCCAGAAATGGAGGGCACACTTATGATCCAGATCTTGAGTCAAGAAGACTACATGCTTTTGGTCCTGACTTTGGGACTGAACAACACGTCTTTAATCTAAAGGAAGGGAGTGTGTTATTTCTTTGTCTGCTTGCCTCAGATACACACATAGATAGATAGATAGATAGATAGATAGATAGATAGATAGATAGATAGAGAGAGAGAGAGATTTATTCTATATGCTCTGTAACTTTAGAGAACCCTGTTTAATAACAAGGGTTCAGTATCATTGGATTCATTCTGTGGCTAAAATGTGCTAGTCTTGAAAGGAAGGTTGAAAAACGTAGATTTCTACAACAGTTCCTGTATGATTAACTTTTCAGCTGTGAAAACTTACAGTTTTGAAAAATGAATATTATGAATTCATGGAGCTATCAACTCATCTAACGACCTCAAAGTTTGATGGCAGAGAAATAACATTAGACGGAGAAAGGCTCTTATTTAAATGTGGTTGTTTGTTGGTTTTGTTTTGTTTTGTTTTTTCAAGACAGGGTTTCTCTGTGGTTTTGGAGCCTGTCCTGGAACTAGCTCTTGTAGACCAGGCTGGTCTCGAACTCTTTAAATGTGGTTGAATGAAGCTTCCCTTGTTTGTTCTGCTGAAGCCCCAAAGCCATGACTAAGGAAACACTCACTCACCCCTGCCCCAATTCTAAAGATGAACGCCTCACACATATACATGTGCGATACTCAGTCCAGTCTAGTATCTGTGCAAACTTCACCTGTAGTTTCTGCATAAGTACAAACTATGAAAGGTCACTGAAGAAATTCAAGACAGGAGTTCAGGAGTAAGGAGTGTTTGAGCCTCCTCTTCCCCCTGCACCCTCCCATGCTTTTCTTCCCTCTTGCATGAAGAGGTGATTAAGGAGGCGAGATGGGTACCTTGCTCCCCGGTGGTAAGTGTAAGTTATCAGATGGGAAAAACCAATGAAGAAGCAGAGGGAATGAGCCTGTGTCACTTGAAATAGCACGGTCAGGTCAGTCTTACTGACAAGGTGACAACTGCACAGCAAACAGAGTGAGGGAGCAGTGACATTGTCGGGTTTCTATCTTGGTGCTGGGGGACTACAGCCAGGATCTCACCCTGGAGGGCAGTGACCCCAAAGGTCCTCGATGGGAACATATGTAATATGTTCTGGGATGGAAACAGAGGCCAAAGAGATTGCAGAGAAGCAAGAGAAAAAGGAGACATAACGTGAGGGGAGAAGATGGAGGTGCTGTTCAGCACCTTGGGGTCAAGAGTGAAGTAAGAATGTGAGAATGAGAAATGCCTTGAGGTGGGCAGAAGGGAAACTGAAATAGACAGGACGTTAGTTTTGATTTGGATGGACTTGCTTGTCTCATAATACCTGAAGGTTATGCTTAGATACCCAAGAGGAGCAGAAAGCAATGAGATTTCTGGGAAGTGTTTTATATATGTGTGGAGGGGATAGTCAGAGAGTTAGATAATGATCAGTCTACTTCCATTTGGACAGCAGAGATCCTATCCATCCAACACCTCATTACCTTCTAAAAGGAGACCAAAAAAACAACCTACCTATAAATCTTAATTTAATTAAATTCTTTATTTTTCTTTATTTTTTGAGATTATGATATAATTACATAATTTTTTCCTTCCCTTCCTCCAAACTTTTGTCTATTCTTCCTTACTATCTTTCAGATCCATGGCCTCTTTTTTATTTTTTATTGATATTTATTGAGCTCTACATTTTTCTCTGCTCCTCTCCCTGCCTCTCCCCTCCCCCTTTCAATCCTCCCCCAAGGTCCCCATGTTCCCAATTTACTCAGGAGATCTTGTCTTTTTCTACTTTCTACTTCCCATGTAGATTAGACCTATGTAAGTCTCTCTTAGTGTCCACATTGTTGTCTAAGTTCTCTGGGATTGTGGTTTGTAGGCTGGCTTTCTTTGCTTTGTGTTTAAAAACCACGTATGAGTGAGTACATGTGATAATTGTCTTTCTGTGTCTGGGTTACCTCANTTTTTTTTTTTTTTTTTTTTTTTTTTGATTTTTCGAGACAGGTTTCTCCATAGCTTTTTGGTGCCTGTCCTGGAACTAGCTCCCGAAGACCAGGCTGGCCTTGAACTCACAGAGATCGAGATCCACCTGCCTTTGCCTCCCGAGTGCTGGGATTAAAGGCGTGCGCCACCACCGCCCCGCTGTGTGTCTGTTCTTAAATCCTTAAATGCAACCTTCTCAGCCTGTATAATGTTACCTGCATTGGATGTATATGTTCTCAGGTATTGGAGAATCAGGTGTGCTCTTCCCTGGGGTACACCATTTCTCCCACGCTCAGCAATCCTTAGTTGTCTGCAGGTCTTGTAAATGTAGTGTTTAGACCTCGCATGCTTTCCCGTCTACATCAAGCAATTACTCAGTAGATACCTGCTGTGAAGCATCAAATAGGCTAATATGTCATTTGGTAGAATAAGAACCGGTGTGGCCTACATTGCAGATCAGAAAGGTGTGGCCCAGCCGGCGACCAGCCTGGTCTACAGAGCTAGTTCCAGGACAGGCTCCAAAGCCACAGAGAAACCCTGTCTTGAAAAACCATAAAAAAAAAAAAAAAAAAAAAAAAAAAAAAGTGTAGCCCACATCGTGGATCAGAACAATGTGGCTCACATCATGGATCAGAAGGGTGCTGACATCCTGGATCAGAATGGTGTGGCCCATATCATGGATCAGAACGGTGAGGTCTACATCATGTGACCTACACGGTGGATCAGTTTGAGGATCCACCTCAAACAGAGGCTGTAGCCTTCACATGTAGTGTGTGATTGTTAGACTCCATAAGGAAGCAGTCCCTTTCACAGAAATGGTTACTTCTTGCAAGTTTCCCACGAGTGGTTTGGGCTCCAGAAAGTACAAACAGCTGTGGTTATTACAAAGGGGGATAAATGGCACAGGAACTGAACAGCATGCCCACTTAACAGTCTGTTTCTGCAACATTTCGGTTTACACAAGATGAAAGTTTGTTTCTTTTTCACATAGAAGTCTACAGTCCACCCGTCCAGAGAAGACGCAGCAGCCCCAAGGCCAGTGGGAGCTGGGCCATTCCTACTGCACTGCCTTGCTCTTTCTTGTGTGTGAACTCATGGTCAAAAACAGTGACTTGGCAGCTTGAGGTGGTGGTAGTTCATGCCTGTCATTCCAACACTGTAGTAGCTGAGGCACTGGGATTACTATGAATTTGAGTGCTACACAGTAAGACTTTGTTTCAAAAAGAGGAAAAAAAAAAAGACTTGAATTGATCCATCACTTTACCTTAACCAGCAGGAAAAAGCAGGCATTCTGAAGGACATTTCTGGTAAGTCCTCACACAGCGCAAAACTAGGTGCAAAGGAGGGTGGGAGCCAGAACCTTCCATAAAGAAGAGGAGAGTAGACAATAGAGGCAACTACACATTCTAGCAGCACACACACACAAACACACACACCGCCACCAAATTTTCATTGAACCCCCCTACCCTGCCTAATTTACTGGTTTATGGCACCTTACCCAGAATCCCACCATTTTCCTGTCTAGTAAGACATGAGAGATGATTAGGAAAGAATGTATTTCACATCATAATTCTGTCCCTAAGATATCAATTACAGAGACACCTGGCAGAGAGGCATGACTATCAAGGAACAGGAACAGAACAAGTCATTATGACTTTGTCTTTAGTAGCTGGAAAACTTGGCTGTCACTACAACATAAAAGCTTTATTTCGTTTTGTTCAGATGAGGCTCACAATGTAGCCCTGGCCTAGGTCTAGTGTTGTGCATCTGTACTTCCTGGTTGTCTTCAGATAACCGGAAACAGTTCGGAAGAAGGAAGAAGAGCATTAGGACCTAATTACTATCCCCTTCCTGCTTTCTCCTGTGCAAAACTTCTTGACTTCCTTTGCCGAGTGGTCAGTTTATACTGGCAGCAGCTGGTTGGCTGCTGTAATTGAGCTATACTGTGTAACTTTTGTTCATTAAGTTTTAAATGAGATCACAACAAAAAAAATCTCTCTGGACTGAACTGTGAAGAACACGCAACCTGTTAATATGCTCTTGTTTCTACACTTGAGTCGCGACGTGACATTAAAACTTGTATGAAGACTATTTCTTCTGTGTCTTTATTTTCAACAGTCAAACTGAGTAAACAAAGAATTTTTTTTTCAAGCCGGATGTGGGGACACTTGTCTATAATCTCAGGTCTTGGAGGGCGGAGGCAGAAAGATACAGACTCCAACGTCATCCTCAGCTGCACAAGTTTGAGGCTAGCCTGGGCTACGCGAGATCCTTTCTCAAACAAACAAAAATAAAGCAGAAAAAAAGGAAGTTTGGGGGGTTGTTTGGTTTTATTTTTATCTGTTTGTTTGTTTATTGTTTATTTTTATTTTGCTATAGAAAGCCTAGCGTTCCCGGGCTGAACGTAACACCTCTGTGGCCCTGTGGCTACATGTCAGCACATGAAAAGTTTTAGTTTGTGTTATTTTTAGAGACAGGGTCTTTTTTCTTTCTTTTTTTTTTTTTTTCTTTTTTTTGATTTTTCAAGACAGGGTTTCTCTGTCTGTTGCTTTGAAACCTGTCCTGAAACCAGCTCTTGTAGACCAGGCTGGCCTTGAACTCACAGAGATCCGCCTGCCTCTTTTTCCTGAGTGCTGGGATTAAAGTGTGCACCACCACCACCCAGCCTAGAGGCAGGATCTTAAGTATCCGCTCACCTCTGTTCCCAGAGAGACTCGACAGCTCTGCTCTCTGGAGCAGAGGCCCTGCTTCGCTCTCCCAGGCAGCTCTGACCCAGGATGGACGTAGGCTAGAATCTTCCTGGTAAGCGCACCTTGGGGTACTACAAACAATTATTAGAAACGGGCTAGTCCAGGTGTGAGAATGAGCCGAGAAGAGGCTAGATAGAAATGGGTCAAGCAGTCTTTAAATGAATATAGTTTGTGTGTTGTTATTTTGGGCATAAGCTAGCAGGCGGCTAGCTTATTTCAACAGACCTTGGCTTCAGGAATGCCTTTCCAATCTCCTAAATCCTGAGCTTCTTGCAAGCCTTTCTATCAACTGAGCTACTTCCCAGTCCTAAAAGGAGAAGTTTGAATTCCTCAGTGACTGTCAAAAAGGAAAGAAACAATCAGGGAATCCTCATTGCTAGAGTAGGAGACTTGAGTGGATTTCAAAATTTTAGCAGTCATGACTTTCAGACAACAACTAGAACAAGGCCATTAGTGAGATTGTCTCCTCAGATACTGGAGTAACCAGAAAAGATATTCAGCACTAAAATATTCTGATACATAGTTCAAGAATTTTCTATCAGATTTACAAATAAATAAATGAGACAGTTTGCTTCATTCTGGTAAAAAAAAAAAATCTAGGGAGGGCTTACCAGAAAAATAGAGTCTTTATAGCAGGGAATGAATATTAGAGAAGCAATATTTTAGGATGGCACCGAGCTCTCAATTTTTATGCATTACAAAACATAACTATTTCCAGTGACCTACTTTAATGGGAGCATGGAAGCTGGAGGATTTTCCCCTAGGCTTCCTGTGCCTTTTTGTGATACCACTAGTTTGTAGTTCTTGCTCTTAAGATTTCACTAATGTGCCCTGAAAATACTTTCAAGAGCCAAAGGGGAAGAAGAAAAAGAAACTGAGGAAATTGCAGCACTAACTGCAAGGGACGAAACGTAAGAAACAGGAACTCCAGTCCCTCAGAATTCGGGAGAAAACTGGAGTGGAGGACGCAAGCGGTGCTCTGCCAAGCTGGACTGGCAACAGCTTGCATTAGGTACAGGAGATACAGAAAATGTCAGCAATTGATTAAAATAATGTCACATGGCACCGGCGTTTTCAGATGTAAACAAAAGCCCTTAACATTAAGGTTAATGTTAAGACTGATTTATTGAGCATCAGAATTGTTAAGTGGGTAATGTTTAACTAAATCAATCTGCCATAATTAACACGGCTACTAAGTAAGAGAGATGGCAAGCATTCTGAGGGGAATGAATACTGTTCATGTGCTTAGATACAAAGGGATCTGAAGATGCTTTTAAAATTTTCAGTCGGGGAGGAAAAGTTGCTAGGAAGCCTGTCAAATGTTTTAGGGTCCTTTCCCAGAGACTGAAACTCAGCAGCGGTAGGGAGGAGTTTCTAATCTCAGCACTATTGTTATCTGCAGAGTGAGAGGATCATTTTGTTCTGAGTGCTCTCTGCACAGAGACGTACTGTGTGCACCGATGTGTTCGGGAGCACTTCAAGGCCCTTGATTTTTAGTAGTAAGGACTTACCTCCTAGCTGTTTCCAGACATTGCCAAAGGTCCCTATTCCCAGGAAAGCCTAGGGACTTGTATGCCTAGTAAGAACAACCAGGTGATTCTTACACTTGTGGGCAGTGATGACACTTGTCAGACACTGAACTAGTGTTGAGGGTTGATCCATGTCCTCTCTCCTCAAATTCATTCCGAAGTTTTCATTCTCAGTGCCTCTAAACATGACACCATTTTAGCTAAGTTGCAAACTTAAAACAGAGTCATATTGGAATACAGTGGCCCTTACTCCAAAATGATTGATAACCTCTTAAAAGGGGAAAATTTGGATTACAGGCAAGCAAATGGAGAACATATCAAGACAATATTAGAGTCCGGTATTGGTAGTGTGTTCCTGTATTTCCAGCACTTGGAAGGCTGAGGCAGGAGGATCATAAGTCCAAACCCAGACTGGACTACATAAGACCCTGTCTCAAACACACACACACACACACACACACACACGTATACACACAGAAAGAAAAAGAAAGAAGGGGGAGGGAGGGAGGGAAAGAGAGAGGAAGAGAGGGGGGAGGGGAAGGGAGGGAGAGGGAGAGGGAGAGGGAGAGGGAGAGGGAGAGGGAGAGAGAGAGAGAGAGAGAGAGAGAGAGAGAGAGAGAGAGAGAGAGAGAGAGAGACTGACTTCAACTATGCTGCTGAAAGTCAGGGAACTACCAGAAGGTAGCTGCATGCTTGGAACAGTTTGTTCCCTAGTTTCAGAGGAAGAACCTTGTTCTCAGACTTAGCCTCCTATAACTGGATACAAACGTTAGCCCTTTAAAAGTCTATGGTAACTTGTTACAGTAGTCCTAGGGAAAATGCACATTGAGAAGAAACAAATCACTGGCCAGAGTTCAGTATGTGACAGTATTTAAAGAGAGAAATGAAGATGATTGTCACCAACTCCTAACTCACCTGACCAAAAGATGCACATAATAAACTAATAATGAGCAGTCTTACAAAACCTGTGCACATGTGTTTGTGTGTTTGCAGTGTTGGAGATGAAGCCCAAGGCCTTGAAACCTTAGGCAAACACCCTACTGCTGTCTTCAGCCAGAGAGCAACATTGTATCATTTGTTACTGCTAAAGACATAATGCAAATAATCATTTATGGCTCACTTTCAAGTGTGGGCAGACTGAGATGCCTGAAAGACAGATACAGTATGTAAACCATGCCATTATTCATAGAGAAGGAAATACATCAAGGTCAAAAAGCACTGGCTCTGCTCACACTGTAGCTTTAAGAGAAGTGTTGACTCTTTCAGATTACAAAGGCGCTATTTAGTGTACAGCGAGTAGGGCCATGTGTCCAGCAGACCAGTCATGTGCCTGTCCCAAGTGAGCAAGCAGTTCATAGTCTTTCACAGCCAGGAAGAGCTCAACAACTGTGTACCCTGTGTACCCTAACAGTCCCATTTGCAATACAAGGAATGGACTATCAGGAAGAGAAATGCCGGGTGCCAAATGCCAGTCTTTTTCTTTTTAAGACATTACAAAAAAAAATCATAGCAGTTGACATCTTAGTTCCTACTTCCTCCTTTCGTTGAAACAAACAACAAAAAAGGAAACAAGTCTCTTGGCCTCAAGATCTTATTTCAAAAAAGTAATGAGGGCCCTCCAAATTTTTATTTCCTGCCCCATAAACATAAAGGAAAGAAGGGAAGGGAAGAAAGAATTGTCAAAGACGGTGGGGAAGAGACAGAAATCTTTAATAAATAAATAAATAAATACATGCAACCAAAAAAAAAAAAAAAAAAAGAATTGTCAAAGACGTGAGTAATGTTTACAAATTGAGCGGGTGGACCAAAGACAAGGTTCAAGGCCAACCTGGTCTACAAGAGCTAGCTAGTTCCAGGATAGGCACCAAAGCTACAGAGAAACCTTGTCTCAAAAATACTAAAAAAATAAAAGAAACCTAGAACCCTTTATGTAACTGTAATATGTGTATGGTTTACACAAGTTTGGAAGAACTCTTTAACTCTAATATGTGTGTATGGTTTACACAAGTTCGCATATAATCTCACCAAACCCCCTCATCTTCCATCAAGGAAATTTCCAGTGCACCCTTTAGAGTCACAGGAAGCGGTTGTGGAGCCCAGCTTAAATCACTTTTGACCTAAACTGAATGCCTTCCAGGGACAAGGTGGGGGAGTGGATAGTTAGACTCTGGCTGGTCGGTTAGAAGGCCCCAGGAGGTAGAGATAAGGACTAACAATTCTCCAAGCTACTTTCTTTGCCCAAAGAAGGCGAGACAAGTGAGAACTGACTACCAGGGGACAAAATGTAGAAGCGAGCACTTTGTTTTCCGGCACACTGGTAGGATCTCTTCAACTGTTCTCACCCACTCACTGAACCCTCACCCAAAGCAGGCCAATGAAGAGTTGGCCGGTCAGGCCTTCCTCTCAGACTGAGCCCTTTTTCCTCCATTCCTCCTTCCTCCACCTCCGGGGTAGAGGCTCGTGAGAAACTACGGCCAGGGTCCCACCACTTGCAGCTCCAGTCTAGGCTGGTTGCCTAGAAGTCAGTGTGACGCTGAGAACTCTAATCGCCACGTCGGATCTCGGGAGGAGACGGCAGAGCAGGTGAACGAGGCGGGAGGGAACCGGTTCCTGGTCGGTGGGGAAGGGCGAAGCGAGGGCGTGAGGCACGGGAGGGACGCGCGAGGTAAGCAACACGAGGAGCGGCCACAGCCGCCCAGCTCCCCGGGATCACCTTGCGCTGACCTAGTTCAGCGCCCAAGGCAGGAGGGGGCGGCCAAGGAGGAGGGCGGGGAGGTGGGGGTGGGCGGGGCTTTGTCCAGGGGCGGAGCTTCAGAGCGTGCTCTTCCCGGGAGCTCGCCTGTGATTCGCCCAGACACCCGAGCCGGAAGCGGCCGGGGAGGCGTTGGCGGCCGCGCACGTGGTGACGTGCGAGGGAGTGCGGCGCGAGAGCGCGCGGCGGCAGCGGCGGCGGCAGTGTGTCCCGGACGCGCGTGGAGGTCGGTCGCTCAGAGCTGCTGGGCGCGTCGTGGGGCGAGCGAGTTCTCTGCGAGTCCCCCGTGGTCTACCGGTGCCCGCAGCCTCCAGCCCGGTCGCCCCGCGCCCCTTCCCGCGCCTTCCGCCTGCAGCCCGTCGAAGCTCTGGAGATGAATTTCGCCATCTCTTCAGAGATGACCCAGGTACGCGGGCGCCGTGGGAGGAAGAGGGAGGGCGGGGTGGGGAAGATGGTGGTTGTGCGGGGCGTCCCGCTCTCCCGGGGGAAGCGGGTGCCGCGGGGCTCCCTGCTCGCACAGTTGCCGGTTCGCGTGGGCCGCGCGCGGTGGTCCGGGACCTCGCTCCGCCGGGGCGGGGACCGTCAGGCTTCAGCGCGGGGTGGCGGAGGTCCCTGGGACCTTGCCCCGCGGGTCGCTAGGAAGGGTGACTCGCCGGAAGGGAGCGGCGGCGGCCACCACGGAGCGTGGGCATCGTCTCCCGCTGTCAGTAGCGGGTCCCGGCTGCGAGTCGGGACTCCGCGCGCTAAGACTTCCCGCGGCCCGCGTGTGGGAACACGAAGCCGGCCTCCTTAGAGCACATCGGCTCCCGGGGCTTGGCGTGGGGTGGCACGGAGTCCCTGGTCGCCGTGGACCGCAGGGTCCTTTGTTCCAGCTCCACGTTGCCCGCTTTTCTTGCCAAGCGCGGGGAGAAGGAGGCGGGAGGAGCGAGGGAGCGGCTGCCCTGACGTGTCAGCTCTGAGTGACTGCGCTGCCGGCCAATCGCGGCCGGGGGTGTGCGGGCGCGGGCGCCTCTCTGCCCGCCGAGAGCGCGCCCCAGGCCTGCAGCGCGGGGTCCCCGAGCGGCGCCCGGGCGCCGGCTCCACGCTTTCTGAAAGACATAGGTGGAGAGCGTGGTTTTTGTGTGCTCACCCTTTTTTGTGAAGGACCTCGTTGTAGGTTCCCGATAGGAAGATATCGGGGAATGTCAGAGTGGAGGTTTAACCACGGAGATCTGACAGCCCACCCCCAACTTCAGAACTGTTTTTGCCCTTACCCTCAAGACGTAGTAGACAATTATTTCGGACAGCAGACATTTCAATCAAAAAGAAATCGGGCGTCCTAAAAGGGAACGTTACGCTTAATGACTGTAGTGGAGTTTAGGACACCCGACATCAAGTTCTTCGAAGTTTTTGTTGTGGTCTCCCGCATTGCCCATACGCCATAACTTTTGAAAGTCTAGTATACAAGCGCACCATGGATATATATATATATATATTTTAATCCTGACACCAGTAGTTGATATAGGGGAAATACTGATGAGAAAATAGTTCCAGGTTGAAGCCTGCTATAAACCTTATATCATTAAAATGTGGAGGGTTTTTGTTTTGTTTTTCGAGACAGGGTTTCTCTGTAGTTTTGGAGCCTATCATGGAACTGGCCTCGAACTCACAGAGATCCCCCTGCTTCTACCTCCCTAGTGCTGGGACTAAAGGAGTAGGGCACCATCGCCCCGCCCTGCTATCATAAAAATGTTAAAGGTGTAGTTAAGCCTGACTGTAAACACTGACTGGGAGAATTGGGTTGAAACCAGTATGTTCTAATGCCACCAGCAGGCATTATATCAAACGCCTAGACGTTGATGACTTTGTTACAAGGTCTGGATTAGCTTTCCTCTGATTTTTCTTAGTTAACGTAAAATCCCAGATTAATAAGCAGATACCCATTTCTATAAGCTGTCTTAATTTATACTTCTACCTTTGTTCTTTACAAAGATAAAGCATTTTAGGTTTTACGTTAGGGTTAAATTAGTGGGTGGTTTGTCTTCTTGCTTTTATTGGTGGGATTGGTGGGATCTTTCATTTCTTTCTTGAATGTTTTAGGTATCATTCAAATGTAGTTTTTCAAATAAGTTTCTTTGAACGTCTTGGCCAGTGATACTGATGTGACGTGACTCACCCAAAAGAATTTTTTTTTTTTTTTTTTTTTGGTTTTTCGAGACAGGGTTTCTCTGTGGTTTTGGAGCCTGTCCTGGAACTAGCTCTTGTAGACCAGGCTGGTCTTGAACTCACAGAGATCGCCTGCCTCTGCCTCCCGAGTGCTAGGATTAAAGGCGTGCACCACCACTGCCCGGCTCTCACCCAAAAGAATTCTTAGCTTTTTAGCAGTGTGCTCTTATACTGCAGGTTGAGTATCTTCCTTTCTTCTGTTGGCGTTAAAGTATTATTGGTCTACAGAGCAAATTTCAGGACAGGCTCCAAAGCTACTTGAAAAACCAAAAAAAAAAAAAAGGGTGTGTGTGTGTATACACACATACATACATACATAATACATTGTAACTGGAGTGATTTCTGCGATTTTATTGAACTTGTAAATGTCAGTGACCACCTTGTTAATGTTTCTAACCCTCCAACAGTATTCTTTACACTTTGATGTCAGCTTGGACGTCCAACAAGTACCTTAGTGTTAAAACATCCCAAACTGTTCTTTTTCCTACCTGTTTTCCTCTATGCAATATCTAAAAATGACTTGCTGATAGCCAGATTGATACAGAATCTTCATTTAAGTGTCTTGTATCCTATGTTTTCCCAGGTATGCCCCCTCCACACCCCTTCTCAAATACCCTTTCTTGAGTTCTTAATCTGGTGTCCATACTTAGCATTGTTTAAGCCTTAAAATAAGTTGGTTACTTCCTCTCCCACCAGTACCATGTGCATCCTGCAATCTACCACCTATTGAAACCAGAATAGCTGCAGTTTCTGGAATATGTGTGCTGTCACACCTTCCCTTCCCCTTTGCTTCAGCTGTTTTCTCTGCTTTATTTGACCTCAAACATTTGAGGCTGCAAAATTGAGCTAACTCAGGCCGGGCGATGGTGGCACACGCCTTTAATCCCAGCACTTGGGAGGCAGAGGCAGGCAGATCTCTGTGAGTTTGAGACCAGCCTGGTCTACAGAGCTAGTGCCAGGACAGGCTCCAAAAAACCACAGAGAAACCCTGTCTCGAAAAAAAAAAAAAAAAAAAAGAAAAGAAAAAAAACTTAAAAAAAAGAAAATTGAGCTAACTCCATTTGTTCTAAGCATTTTATTCCAGGTTGTGTCTGCCATGTTTAGCGTCACAAATGTTTGTAACTCAGTGGTTAAGTGCTTGTCTGATATTCATGGGGCCCTGGGTTTAATCCAGCCCTGGGGCGGGAATTCTTAAATTACTTTATAATTAACTGTCTTGGAAAAAAATTATCTTTAAACTTAAATATTGGTGGTTTACCTTGAGCTCTTAGCAATGTTTTGAAATGTGATGTTTCCTTTTGCTTAGTGGAGGGTGGTGAATGCTTTGCATGCTGTTTTCACAGCTCTGTAAAAACCTGTTGGATTATGCTTCACTTAAACTAATCTTGTGGGCTGTAGGAACGAACTCTCGAATTCTGAATAGTAAAAGCAAGTCCTTGAATGTGTTTAGCAGCATATATTCCTTTTGACCCCAATTTCAGTCTTAAAAATAGACTAGTTCAAACTGTTTTACAAAACAAAGTAAGTTTTATATTATTACATGACTTTGAAATGCTTGAGCCTTGGTTTGACTTTTGAAAGACAAAATTTATCTCCGTTTTTAGATGTGATTAGTTATTGTGCATGAACTTTATATACAAAATAAGAAATGTGAAACTTGATACTTTGTTTTTTAAAAATTTTATATGTGTGAATGTTTTGCCTGCATTTATTTATACACTCCATAGGGGACGCCTGATGTCCAGAGTCCAGAAGGCATCTGATACACCCCAGTTTAACCTTCATTAAAGTGAATATGAACTTTCATAAACAAGTTTGCATTAATTGAAATATCATTAGGACTTGAGCTAGCTTTTAAATCAAATGCAGTTGTAATGTTTGGTAGATGGTGACAAAGGTGGAGTTCATATTAAGGTTTTTCCTTGAGTCTCACGTAGCAGCCCTAGGCTGGCCTTGAAACTCACTGCACAACTCAAGCTGTCTTTGAACTCTTAATCCTCCCATTTCATTCCAAGTACTAGGAATGTTGTGTGCTATAGGCTTGTGTGCTATCATGCCCATCTCTTATGTTAAGATCTTAATAGGTAAAAAGTTGGACACTAAATAAAAAGGCCTTATTCTTTCACAAAATTCAAAATGACACTGTACAAGTGCTTATGCCAGAATTACCTCAAAAATTCTCTACGAAGTTTTCTCTTTAATGACTATAGTAATTTTAGTGCCCCCTTCCATAAATCTAAGCTAGACCATCCAAATAACTGTCAAAATAATAAACACTGATCCAGAAGTTGACTCTTTGAGAGGACCCAGGATCAATGTCTGGTCACATGTCTGTAATTCCAGTTCCAGCATACTGACTGCCTCCTTCTGGCCTCTGAGGTCACTGCACACATTGTACATTGACATGCTGGCAAAACAAACTACACATAAAATAAAAAGATAAAATCTTACAGTCAAATTTAAAGAATAATAAACATGCGTTTTATTCTTGGTTAGGTCAAAACAAGTTTTCAGACATACACTGAGTAAAACTGATTCAAATTTAAAATGTTTATAAATCTCTTATGTGTTTGTTCTGTGTGTGCAGGGGGGGGATGGGATTACCTGTTTTCAGGGAACGTTTGTTAAACTAGCTTCATAAGAAAGGGTAGAAATTGTAAAGAAGATATCAACATTATATGATGGCATGACAGTTTGGTCTAGTTTTTTTTTTTTTAAAGATTTATTTATTTATTATGTATACAATATTCTGCCTCCATGTATGCCCACATGCCAGAGGAGGGCGCCAGATCTCATTACAGATGGTTGTAAGCCACCATGTGGTTGCTGGGAATTGAACTCAGGACCTCTGGAAGAGCAGACAGTGTTCTAAACCACTGAGCCATCTCTCCAGCCCCTAGTTTTTGTTTTTAAGACAGTCTCATGCAACATAGGCTGGCATCAAAAATGAACAGGGCAAGCCTGATGGTGGTGGTACACGCCTTTAATCCGGGCATTGGGGAGCAGAACCAGAAGGATCTGAGTTCAGGGACCGCCTGGTCTACAGAGCAAGTTCCAGGACAGCCAAGGCTACAGAGAAACCCTAAATCAAAAACAAACAAGGCAGAGGATTTGCCTGGAAGCAGAGCACAGAACAGATAATTCTCACAGTCATGCAAACCTTCAGAGAAGGTTCTGAGTGTGAAGACTGGGCACACTGCTTCCTAGATCTAGGGACTTGGCAAAGGCTCCATGGCTAGAAGAGTTCATCTGTCAGGGATTGGTTGTCTGTCTTGAGTTTTCCAGGTAGAGAGGGAACTTGAAACAGAGGCAGGGGTGAACTGGCAAGCACTTTGGAGAACAGGTAAGTCTGGCTTGTGTGTGTCTGGGATTAGGAGTGATTTCTTGACTGCTAAAGCAGACATCTCCTGTTTGCATATTAATATTAGCTGGAATCTAATAGTAAAGATTTTTAGTTTATATTTGTCCTTTATTTCTCAAGCTAGCATATCCCTCTTGAACAATAAGAGAGGATTTTTTTTTTTTTTTTTGAGAGAGTTTCTCTGTAACTTTGGAACCTGTCCTGGAACTAGCTTTATGTAGACCAGGCTGGCCTTGAAGTCACAGAGATCCAAGTGCTGGGATTAAAGGCGTGTGCCACCACTGCCTGGCCTGAGAAAGGATTTTTAAGAAAAAAAAAATCATTTTTGAGTATTTGCATGTTACATGAAAAGGAATTGTTTGTATGTAGTTTGATTTTTTAAATATAGTGTAAATTTATTTTGCCATTTTGTATGATTTATTTTCTAGATGAATGGCAGACTGATTCCTGTGAATATCTAACTTACATATGCTATTGTTACAGATTATGATGCATGATTATCACAGAAGAAATTCATGTCTATAGCTTTAAAGGACTTGATTACATCATTTTCAAGCCTGATAGTTTTGGAACCACCATTAAAGCATAAGACATCTACCTTCATACAACCACCTCTCTTCACACCTTAACGAAGTGTTTTGTTTCAACACTCCTTTGTCTTGGGTCATTTGCATCCCCATTTCTCATCAGTAATAGTTGGTAAGTGAATATTCTGGATGTCTAGCATTAACAGTGTTGGGGGACGGGCAGGGCTTGGGAGCTGGTTCTTTGGGAAAAGGCACTTTTTGCACAAGCCTGGCAACCTGAGTTTGATCCTTGAACTCAGGTAAAGGTGGAAGGAAAGAATGGATCAAACAAAGTTGCCGTTGACTTATATACACTAGGGTTGGGGCATGTTTTTCCCCCACATAATAATATATTATATTAATATGTATAATTATATTAATATGCATAATTATAACATGTATAATATGTATATACTAATATATTATATATTATTATATATATTAAGACACAGGCTTTCCAAAATTGTACTGAGTATAGAATCACCTCTCAATGTTTAAAGGGGCAGAGAGGTTCCTAATCATTTAACTAAGAAAACATTAAAAACATTTATTATAGTGTGTGCATACGTGCGAGTGACAGAGTGAGTGAGTGGTAGGTGGAGTATTGAGGTCAGAAGACAAGTTAAAAGAGTTTCCTTTTTCCATGTGGGTCCTGGGGGGTTCAACTCAAGTCATCAGGCTTGGTTCTAAGCACCTTTACCTTTTTAGCCATCTTGTAGGCACCTGAAAAGCATTTTTATCATTTTTTTAAATAAAATATAAATATTATTCTTTTCTCTTTCCTCCATTAGTTTTCCTTTCTGTAAACTATTTTGACTTTAAGTTGCCTTAAATTGAAGCCTTAAAGCATGCTACTACTTTTTGTGGTGTTTTATGTAGTCACTAGTTTCATAAGCTAGGTTGAAAAACATTTTTGAGGACATTAGGGTAGAGGTGTAGCTCAGTGGAAGTGCCTGATTAGCATTTTGAGGCCCTAGGTTCTGTTTCCAGGGTTATATCTGGGAAATGGTATCTTTACAAAGGTTTTGCCAGGAGTAGGAGCACACAATCCCATCCTCTGGTAAAGGAAGGGGGATTGAGGAGGTCAGGGCCAGTCCCAAGTGCATTCTGAATTTAAGCAAGACTGAACTGTATGAGATGTATCAAAAAGAATGAACATTGATTTCTTTTTATCTGAGAGTAAAGGAAGGACAGCAACCAAGTCCAGAAGAGTCTATGTTCACTCTTAAGTCACTCTTAAGTCTATAGGTTTTGGCAGGACAACGTTCATTCTCCTCCTTTAGAAGGAATGTATGTCAGGCATGACTGTTGATGTTCACTGCTGTATGAGCACTTCTAAGACCTTGGGTCAGAGTCAGGGCAAAGCTTGAGCACCCTGAACCAGTGTTGTTTCAGCCAGGTTTTTCTGTGGTGAATTTTTTGGTGTGTTGGTAAGAGAATTTGGGTATAAAGATGTTTTATGTTTGAAAACACACGCACACACATTATTCTTGAAACAGGGTCTCACGTGTAACCTGGCTGGCATTGAACTCCTTGTGCAGACCAGACCAATCTGAAATTCCAGTATCTACCTGCTTCTTTGCCTCCCTGACTGAAAATAAAATTTAAAAAAAAACTATTTACATGTAAAATAATTAGCTTTTTTTTCCTGTTTAGCCAAATTTATAAGGAAAAATGATTCCCAATGGATATTTGATGTTTGAAGATGAAAATTTTATTGAATCTTCTGTTGCCAAATTAAATGCCCTAAGGAAAAGTGGTCAGTTCTGTGATGTTCGACTTCAGGTATTTAAACTCAATTTATTATTTTTTGTTACTAAAAAGGTGAACTTCAAAAAAGCCATAAGTTAGACTTTCCCCTCTAAGCAGGCATTTAATGAGATGAATAGGTTGTTTTTGAGATTTTACTTTTTCTTTTATATGTATGGGTGTTTTGCCTGTGTGTGTGTGTATGTCTTTGTACCATATATGTACAGTGCCCGAGGAGGTGAAAAGAGGATGTAGGATTCCCAGGAACTGGAATTATGGATGGTTGTGAGCCATCGTGTGGGTGCTGGTCCCCAGGAAGAGCAGCCAGTGTGCTCTTAACTGTTGAGATATTTTTCCGGCTGTGAGATGACTTTTTTAAAGACTGTTTTAACTAGAAATAGGAGACCGGGGAAGCTAGTATGTTAATTAGCTAGAGGAGTATATAGTCCACAAGACTTCTCACTTCAGTTTTCTTTATTTCAGGTCTGTGGTCATGAGATGTTAGCACACAGGGCTGTCCTGGCTTGCTGCAGCCCGTATCTGTTTGAAATCTTTAATAGTGACAGTGACCCTCATGGAGTTTCTCACGTGAAGTTGGATGATCTCAATCCAGAAGCTGTTGAAGTCTTGCTGAATTATGCATACACTGCTCAGTGAGTACCTTCAAATGGACCAGAAAATCAGAGAATAGAAAGATACTGAATTTTAAAGCCTTGGTATTACAACTTTTATTTAAAGACTTTTTTGTTTTTAAAGGTTGAAAGCTGATAAAGAGTTAGTAAAAGATGTTTATTCTGCAGCAAAGAAGTTGAAGATGGACCGAGTAAAGCAGGTAGACTATTAGATGTTGTGGCCATAGTAGACTAGAAGGGTGTTCTGTGGGGTTAGAATGTAGAAATTGTCTGAAAATATTTTATTGGACTGTGAAAAAAATTTTACTCAGAATTTGGAAATTCTGTCCCTTCCCCTCTTAACTGAGTATGTTGGTTTTGATGCTTAGGATTTCGTAATGTAGAAGTGATCACCTGCCTCTTGACTGCAGTTTCCTCTGGCATAATGGCAATGCCAGAGTCTTTCTCAATGAATTTTCCACTCAATTTTTTTGTGTTTAAACTACTTGTATGTCTTTTGTGATGATGACATAGTATTGGTAAATCAAATTAGACAAAACGCTATATCTCTTCTACAATGGGTATATTTATTTTTGACAGTATGTAAAATAGCATTACTTGTAATAAAGGGTTACTACACAGAACTATAGCTTGGCCTTAACATGAACCTTTCTGGCTTGAGCATAGTCTGAGATCAGTTTCAAGATTTTATGTTCACCCTACAGCAATGTGAAATCTGTTATGGAATTAAACTGGTATATTGACAATATCTGATGGCATGAGTTAATGTGTATGTGTATGTTCTACACACATGTGAGAAGGTACCTGCAGAGACCAGAAGACAGTGAGTCCCCAGGAGCTAGAGCTACCAATGACTGTGTTACCTGCCTTATGTGGGTGCTGGAAACAAAGCACGGAGCTCTTGTAAAAGCAGCAAGTACTCTTACCCACCGAGCCATCTCTCTAGCACCCCCAGTCGCTGGAATTTTAAGCAGAGAAGGCAGCATTGAATAAGGGCCAGCAAACCAAATAATTTCTTAAAGGACTAGTGTTTTTTTTTTCCTAAAAGTTTTATGAAGAATAGCTATGTAGATTCAATATATTATCTATGCTTTGTAGTCACTGACAAGAGCTACAATGTGACAGACAAAATGGCTGGCCCATAACCTAAAGCGCATGTTGCTTTTGCAGAGGATTCATGTTCAGTTGGTTCTGGGCACCCACAAGATGGCTCATAACCATCTGTAAATCTGGTTCCAGAGGTTTTTATAATGCCCTCTTCTGGTAAGCAAACGTACACGCAGGCAAAAACATCCATACATATAAAATGAAAATAAATCTTTTTATAAAAGAATCCTATGATTAGGTCAGCAAGATGGCTCAGGAGGTAAGGGTTTGTTAAGCATCGGTGACCTGATTTCTAACCCATGCAAAAAGTAGAAGCAGGGAACCCATCCACACAGTTGTCTTCTGATCTCCATGCATGCACCACTTCATAAATGCACACACGTACACCCGTAGAATAAATCTTAGTCAAAATCCCATGATGCACATGTGGTTTCACATTGCAGCTTCTTCCTACTACAGATGTTCTTTTTCAAAATTATTTCCTGATTCTCTTCCCTTCTGCTATATTACATGTGCGCTGAACAGTCAGCTTCTCTACTGTTGTGCCCACTTACATCTAGCCTTCCAGAGAGCCGTATGTGGCTGCTACTGTTGAAAACACCCAGAACCTGCTCTGCATTTGCCACATCTGCTGTTACACAAGTTAATGTTACACATTCTTATGTGGTGTCTTTAATGTTTCTCATTGGCCTTTTGTTGTTTGGTTTTATTTTCAGACATCTTGATACTACTACAGGCCAGGCTGGGTTTAAATTTAGATGTCTCCTATCAGCCTTGCAAGTGTACCAGATTCTAGGCATCTGTACACCACCATACCATACTCACATCATTTGTTACTTGTGCTGTCCCGTGGTTAAGTTCAATGCTATCCCATTGTTTAGTTTGATTTGACTCATCTTTGTATTTCATGTGGTGTTTACATATTGACATTAAATATTCAATAAACTATGTAAATGGCACATCTATCTGTATTTCTTTTCCAAGGTCTGTGGGGATTATCTACTATCTAGAATGGATGTTACTAGCTGCATCTCTTACCGAAATTTTGCAAGTTGTATGGGAGACTCCCGTTTGTTGAATAAGGTTGATGCTTACATTCAGGAGCATTTGTTACAAATTTCAGAAGAGGAGGAATTTCTTAAGCTTCCGAGACTAAAGGTAAGGAGCAGGCCAGATACAATACAGATAGATTGATATTCTATAGCTGCAGACACAGTCTTTGTCAAGTGAATAAGGGTTACAGTAATGCTAATAACATTTTAGTGGTTGTTACTCTTAGTGTAATGAGTTTCTGCTTCCCAGTTTGTTTACTTCCTTTATGTAGGCTTACTGATTTTCCTGCAAATTAGAGAAAATTTATGGAATGCAGCTTTTTTAATACAATATTTTTTCTTTTTTAATACTTTTTTATTGATGTTTATTGAGCTCTACATTTTTCTCTGCTCCCTGCCCTGCCTCTCCCCTCCCTCCTTCAAATCCTCCCCCAAGGTCCCCATGCTCCCAATTTACCCAGGAGATCTTGTCTTTTTCTACTTTCTACTTTCCATGTAGATTAGATCTATGTATGTCTCTCTTAGTGTCTGTATTATTGTCTAAGTTCTTTGGGATTGTGGTTTTGTAGGCTGGCTTTCTTTGCTTTATGTTTAAAAACCACCAGTGAGTGAGTACAATACAATATTTTTGAGAATTTTTTTTAAAAAGCATACAATATATTTTAACATTCATTCCCAGGTCCACACTTAACTTTATATATTTTGGGGGGGGGGGCTGTTTGTGCTATTAGTGTGTGGGTGTGGGGCCATCCCACAGCCTGAGAGGAACCTCCATCCCCAGAAACCATCAGCTGTTGGTAGCTCATAAACTAGTGGTGGAACTCCTGAACCTTGCTCCACTGCCCTAGGAATACAGCTTTTATTATGAAACTGAGACTGAAGCTCAGAACTAGAATTTCAAAGCTGACATGAATGTCACTAGTTTTTGTTTTATTTATAATTCTAGTTGGAGGTAATGCTTGAAGATAATGTCTGCTTGCCCAGCAATGGCAAATTGTATACAAAGGTAATCAACTGGGTGCAGCGTAGCATCTGGGAGAATGGAGACAGCCTGGAAGAGCTCATGGAAGAGGTTAGTTTTAAAGTAAATGGGATCCAACAGTTCTTACAAATTATTTTTGCTATAACATGAAGGATTCCCTTTCACTTTTATTTTATAACCATGACCCTAAAGAATTTAAATTTTGCTATAGGTACCCCTAAGCTGAGAAACAGGGGGGGTGTCCAGGTGAGCTGAATGAACCGTTCAGTTTGGTTTTCCGCTTTTCTTTTTTTTTTTCCTTTTTTTCTTTGCTTATTATGTGCTGTTAACTTTCTTTAAAGTAGCATGTAACTTGCTTTAGAAATGGGAGGTGGTACTGACATTTTCTGTAGATTCTTAATTTTTCTTCACAGGTTTTTGCTTTAAGTATGACAAGTAGGTAAAGCTTCTAATGGTTGTTCCTCCCCATTGGTTTATCTCCCCATAGGTTTATTAACAAAACTAGGATCCCCAAGACTGAAGAGCCAAGAAGAAACCTCGAGTGTATTGACACGTAAAGAAGCAGCAGTCCTGCCCCATTTCTCCTAAGAAAAGTCCGCTGTGGGCAGAGGACGATGATGATTTAATGGTGTTTACTCCTTTACAGGGTTCTTACTCTAAAGCTTTGTGGTTTTCAATGGTGTTGTTCATACATACAGTCAATTAACTTGGGGCTACTTTTTAAAATACATAAAATTTGATGGAAAAGTTGGGACTAGTCCATGTGATGGTTGGAGCAGTGGAGTGTATCATTCCACAGAAGCCCGCCATGATCAGTAAAGTGTATCTACTCTGTTAAGCCTCAGTCACTACCATTACTGCATTCTAAAAAGGCGAGCAGGTGCTCTTTCAATTCTGTGCCTTCCCACGTGGGAATCAGATGCATTGGTCATGTATTTGCATCTGTGGAGGAAGATTGCAACCTGCATTTGTTTCTTTATGTGTTTTTCTTGACATTACCTACAGGAGAGAAGTACATTTATTCAAACCATGCCATTTATCTCCAGAGGTGTAAACTATTTAATGTTTTATTGTAAATATGTATATTTAAGAATATATGTGTTGTACTATGCCTTTTTTTCTTAATGTCATATAATAGAAGCTATGAAAACAATGAAGATTTCTTTCAAGCCAATCAAGCCAAGGACTCTCCAGCCAGTATTAGAAGATTTTGTATTTGATTTTAATTTTTTTTGTTTTGTTTTGTTTTTGTTTTGCTTTTTACATTTTTACCACCATGACATGTGTTTTTCTTTACTTCGGGATCCTGCCAGAGTAAGATGTCAAGAAGCACACTGGAGGTTACCTTGAGGCGATTGTAATCTGCATACTAGCGAGTAGCCATGGTGACAGTAGCCACATGGGTGTTCTGTTGCTGTTTTGCAGGTTCAAACCTTGTACTACTCAGCTGATCACAAGCTGCTTGATGGGAACCCACTAGATGGACAGGCTGAGGTGTTTGGCAGTGATGATGACCACATTCAGTTTGTGCAGGTACACATTGCACAGTCTGAGGTAACCTCAGGTTAAAATTAAACTGGAAAATTTTATAGCTTTCTTAAATTTTCCTTTAATAAAGGAAAGTGGACGAATTTCATTGTTATAACTGGACAGAGACATTTTGGGGGGAAAACAAGCATATTTTACAGCTTTCAGCATCTTTGCCACACCAGTCAGTAGACGCTAACTCAGCAAATTAGATAAACCCATTTACACCTTTGCTCTCAAAATACAGTTCACGACTAGTGTAATAAGAACAGTAAAAATGAAGCATTATATTAGGTTTTTGTTATTTTGGTTAGATTTTTTTTTAAAAGTTGTTTGTAATACGCATGACTAATAGAACCAGTTTTAAAAACAAAGTAGTCTTAGATTGTCAATGGCTGTGAAAGAAATTTTGACTATTTTCTTTAATGACTAAACTCATTAAATAGAAATGGTATCATGATTTATAATGTTAAGTTTATACAATGTTGATCAAGTGTTACAATGTGATCTGGATGTTTCTTGGGCAAAATGTATTAAAACAGTATAGTTCCATTGTGCTGATTGAGTTACTTTTGTAACCTTTTATTAAACACATACTTAATTCAAATTCCTTTTTAACAATAGAGAACAAACATCTGAGGTATATGAACAATTTTAACTCATGGACACTGACAGTATAAAGAAAAGTAACGCCTTTGATTGTTTTTGTGTGTTGGAGATGAAATCCAGTGCCCTGCATATACTTCGCCTTTCAACACTGAGGAACACACCAGCAGCCCCATAATTGTGAATGTCACAGTGAGCTAGACAGTAAATCATGCTCTTATAGAAAATAGAATTCGAGTGCCCCAGACAGCGCTTTCCTCTTACCTCTTTTCAGTCACCACCCTATACTGTCCAAAGAAAGACAGTGTCCTAACCTGGGACACAAACATACTTTGCCTGTTTAGAATTTTTATAAAGCAGTCATGCTATGTGCATTCCTTTTATTTGGCTTTAGCTCAGCATTGTGAAGGGATATGCTAGAGAGTAAACCTGAATCAGTATTTCCTTTACAAGTTGGGTCAGTGCTAATGGACTGACTTGTGTGCTTGTTAGTAGATGGTAGCTGTCTGGTATCCTGTGGTAGCAGTAGGTATTTCTAAAGAATTGGAGACTTGAGTTAGCCAAAAGCTCTGTTTGTGTTTGTACTTGGAGCATCTGGGGTTGTTTTCTCTGTTAACTGTAAAGAGCGTAAGTGAACACTTAGAAAAGTCGATTTTCTAATGGCAGAAGAGTAAATGTCAGTCAGTGGCAGGTTATGATGCCTGGTGTGAGTCCACAGCATATGTAGCTTCTGTTCCAGCACCTTACCAAGGTGGGAAAACATAGTCTGAGAAAAGGCGTCTGCCATGAGAAGGCCTGAAGGGGGGCCTATGGTGGATCTGAGGTGGAGGGCAACATGTAGAGCAGGCTTAGGATTTAGAGGCTTTGTCTTAGAGAAGCAGATAAAAGATTATCTGCACAAGGGTGCTGCTCGTGGGGTGGCGGTCTAGACTGGAAAGTAAGCATGTACAACTGGTGCTTTTTCCTGTAGGTGACAAGAAGAGTTATTTTGAGGCTGCAAAATTAAGCTAACTCAGGCCGGGCGATGGTGGCGCACGCCTTTAATCCCAGCACTTGGGAGGCAGAGGCAGGCGGATCTCTGTGAGTTCCGAGACCAGCCTGGTCTACAAGAGCTAGTTCCAGGACAGGCTCCAAAACCACAGGGAAACCCTGTCTCGAAAAAACCATATGCCAAATAAATGCTCCACAATTGAGCTAAGCTATTTGCACAGCAAGAATTTAGACAAGAATACTATATTTTTAATATTTATATAATATATAAATAATAATATATAATAATTTAATACATATATTAAAAATTAATTTTGAAAGTTTAGAGAGATGTCTAATAATGTTGACATTATTAATTATAGCAAATGGCTAATTGTTAGATATATATCTCTGGACTATATGGTCCCAAGAGATTTGCATTTTTTAACTTTGTAAAACTGTTGACTTAGGCTTTTTTTTTTTTTAATGATCAGACACAGAGGGTAAAGCTTGTAAGAGCAGTTTGGAGACTATTGCAGGTTTAAGTTTTCAAGGGGCTTAATAATCTAAAGACACTGGGGATTAAGATAGGGATGAATTCTGTTTGTGTAAGATTTTGAGGACTTGTGTATCAGGCGTATTTGTTAAGTTATGCCATTTGCATTCATATGTTCATTGTCTCAGTTATAGCATATGTTAGAGTGGGTTTACTGCTTGTAAAGCATTGTCTGTTTGTTATTTTGTGATACTTATGGCCTTTCTACAGATTGAGGTAGAGATTTTATTGTATCTTGTAATGATCTTTAAAAGTTTTTTTTTTTAACTGTTGCTTTTTATTTCGGCCAGCAATGTACGTTTCCATTAGAAACTGTACATGTTTGTGCTGTCTGTTCCCCAGGTACTGAAATGTGGTGCCAGTTCTTTTCATGGTAGACATCTTAAGGTTCGGTATCGCTGTGTAGTTCAGGCTGGGATTATGGGTGTGTATCACTAACATACCCAGCACTCATGATTCTATGTGATTCTTCTTCTAGGAAGTGGGCAGGGGCTAAGGTAGTTGAAAGCCATCTACAAAAGAAGCTCATATACAAGCATGTGAATTGTCTAAGAATCATTTGTTACCATTCCTATAATTTTGTGAATGGTTCTTTTAGTATTACTTTATTTCTGATTACTCTTATGTATGTGTTTAGTAATAGGCAACCCTAAAACGTACACTTACCTGCTTCAACAATTGACACTCTCTCCTATACAATGCTTTCAGCGAGGTTGGCAGAATCTGTGTGTGCTCACTCTTGGCTGACATTGTATGAAGGATGCTTCTATTACAGTTTGGTTAGGTTGACAGTTTTGTGCATTGAACAGATATATATATATATATTTTTTTTCTCTTTCCTGTTCCCACATTGAGATATCATCCTGGTCCATAACATGTGTTTCTGAATTATTTAAATTGCTCTTTTTTCAGCAGCAGTTGTGTAGATATAGCTGTTTCGTTTTAAGTGGTGGTATTAGTGCGGCGGGGATTTGTCAGCTGGAAAGTTGGTTTGTGTTCAGTTTAATGTGCTGTGTGTTGTGTAGGTGGAAGGCGCTCAGTGTATCAGCACTGTTGCACAATAGCTCAGGAACAAAGGTACAGCAGGAATGCTCACTGGCTAGGTTTCTGTAGCTGCCTTTTGATTTTGCAGAAAAAGCCACCCCGTGAGAATGGCCATAAGCAGATAAGTGGCAGTTCCACTGGATGTCTCTCTTCTCCAAATGCTTCAGTGCAAAGCCCTAAGCATGAGTGGAAAATCGTTGCTTCAGAAAAGACTTCAAGTAAGTTTCTCTTCAGTTTATCTATTTGTAAGGATAGTTGTCAGATTACTTTGAGATTGACTAAGGACAAACTCAGAGCAATGACATTTGGAAAACCAAGAATGTTCTGATCTGGAGACTGGAATACAATACCCCAAGTATTAGTAGTTCATGGTAAACACAGAGTTTTTGTGTTCACAGATAACACTTACTTGTGCCTGGCTGTGCTGGATGGTACATTCTGTGTCATTTTCCTTCATGGGCGGAACAGTCCACAGAGCTCACCAACAAGTACTCCAAAACTGAGCAAGAGTTTAAGCTTTGAGATGCAGCCAGATGAGCTCTTAGAAAAGCCCATGTCTCCCATGCAGTATGCGCGGTCTGGGCTAGGGACAGCAGAGATGAATGGCAAACTCATAGCTGCAGGTAAGATGAGAACGATGAGTGTGGCAGACAGGCCTGAAGATGAGCATTTATATTGACTTGAGGCATGAGGGCTGGAGGATTCAATATGCTTTATTTCAAAGCAGAAATAACATTGCTATTGAATAGCCTAACTTTGGTTAGAGGAGATCCGTGTCTGTTTTAAATTAAATGGGGGGTGGTGCTAGGGCTTGAACCCAGGCCTCAGTGCTTGCTATACTAAGTGCTGTAGTACACCTATATGTTTAAACTACAGATTCCTAATTTTCAAGGCAGACTAAGCAATGTTACTCCTTGACTCTTAGGAATGTTAAATACTTTCCTCATTGGGCACATTGCTTTTAAAGACATCCCGGTGGGGCCTAGTTACATAGTTTTTAATCTTGGCACTTGGGAGACAAAATAAGAGGATCATAACTGTTAAGACCAGCCTGGGAGACACATTTTAAGGTTTTTATGACTCTTATCAGGTGGTTACAACAGAGAGGAATGCCTTCGAACAGTTGAATGCTATGATCCACATACAGATCATTGGTCCTTCCTTGCTCCCATGAGAACACCAAGAGCCCGCTTTCAAATGGCTGTGCTAATGGTAAGCACAGTATGCTGTAAAAACAACCCTTTTAGCTTTTTTTTTCCCCTTAGAACTTCCCAGGGGAAATTCTCACATATTATTTTTGACATAGGGACAGCTCTATGTGGTGGGTGGATCAAATGGACACTCAGATGACCTGAGTTGTGGAGAAATGTATGATCCAAGCATTGATGACTGGACCCCTGTTCCAGAGTTGAGAACTAACCGTTGTAATGCAGGTAATGATACTTCTCTTCTGAGACAGCCAGTGTTTTAGTCCTGGTGATTAAATTACTAACACGTCTTTCACTGTCCTAGGAGTATGTGCTCTGGATGGGAAATTGTACATCGTTGGGGGCTCTGATCCATATGGTCAAAAAGGCCTGAAAAATTGTGATGTATTTGATCCTATAACAAAGTCGTGGACAAGCTGTGCTCCTCTTAACATTCGTAAGTTGGTCTGTTTTGTTTTGGGGGTATAGGGTTTTACTATGTATTTCTGGCTAGCTTGGAACTTTCTGTGTAGCCCAAACTGGCTGGCCTTGAACTTACAGTTCTTACTAAAGATTTTAAATTAATAGATTTTTTTTCCTTTTTTTTTTTTTTTTTTTTTTTTAGGTAGACACCAGTCTGCAGTTTGTGAACTTGGTGGTTATTTGTATATAATTGGAGGTGCAGAGTCTTGGAATTGTCTGAATACAGTAGAGCGATACAATCCTGAAAATAACACCTGGACCTTAATTGCACCCATGAATGTGGCTAGGCGAGGAGCTGGAGTCGCTGTTCTTGATGGTGAGTATCCAGACTTGGAGAAGTAAATAGTATGAAGTGATAAGCGTTAGTTCCCAAATTCCAAGAAGGGTCACTTGTACACTTATATACAGATCACAGGGGCTTGTGAAATGGCTTAGCAGGTTGAATGCCCCAGATTCAATGGAGTTGGATTCCCCGGAACCCATGTTAAAATGGAAGGCGAGAGCTCACTCCACATAGTTGTCCTCTGACCTCTGCATGTGCTCTGTAGCATGTACATACTTGAACCCATGTCACACACACAGTCATGATCTTTTTAAATTCACATGCACTCTTCTTGTGACACAGAGGGAAAACATTCCTAAGTATCTGACATAACTTAAATATATTCATTTCCCCATTTCTTGGTGGATTTTTTTTTTTTTTTTTTTTTTTTTTTGGTTTTTCGAGGCAGGGTTTCTCTGTGGCTTTGGAGCCTGTCCTAGAACTAGCTCTGTAGACCAGGTTGGTCTCGAACTCACAGAGATTCGCCTGCCTCTGCCTCTCGAGTGCTGGGATTAAAGGCGTGCGCCACCTTTGGTATTCTTAACCAACTTCCAAATTTCCCTCTGTGAGCTGTATCCATAATTCAGCCTTGGATTTTGAGTTGACTTTTCTTCTTTTAAGGATAGTGATTTTTAAGAATTTTATTTCAAAGCATAATAAGTCTCTCCAACAGTAAGTTTTGTTTTGTAGACAGTGTCCTTTCACTGAGTCTTTATTGATTGTTTTACTGCCTTTTTATATAATTAGTTAACATCATTGGAAACAAAGCTGAATCATATCAGGATTGTGGCTCAGCCAGCATGCATTAAGTATGCTGATATAGTAGTTAGCAGCTCCTGACCCTGAACCTCAGCCTTTTGTGAACCCTGTCAGTGTAGTTACAGCTGCATTCATGCAAGCTGGCTAAATGATAGAAGAGAAAATAATGAATGTAAGAATGAGTGAAGTGTTTTCCCAATGGAGTTTTATTACTGAGTTTTTGTTACAGTTTATTCACACGCTACTTTGCATAGAACTTGAAAGTAGTCATAAGTATTTGTGAAAGTGACATTCATACCAAAAATTGTATGCAAATGAAAGCTCTAAGGTGAGTCATCTAGTCTGTTTTCTGTAACTTTTTGCAGTGAACCAGGGCCTCACTTTTGCTGGACAAGTGTTCACACACACACACACACACACACACACACACACACACAGCCCCTCTGCAACAACTTTAACAGAACTGTGCTAGTTTGTCACTCACATCTTTAGGCAAGTTTTCTACCTTCTTTATATCTCTTAATTCTTTGTGAAATAATCACAATAGTTAATTGCCAGAGAATGTGGGAGATGTACTTAAGATGGTTCTGTTTCTGCCCTTCCTGTAGTTGCCTAAGTTTCTGAAGGAATGGATTATTATTGTCCATTTAGCTCATCTTATACCTATGGTTTCCAGTATCCTTGCCACAATTACACAGACCTTTCTTTTTATAAGGCAAAATCTCACTATGTAGCCCAGGCTGACCTCAAACTGGTAGTCCATCATTTCCTAAATGATGACATTACAAGTCAAATAAGTTAAATACCTACATAGGTATTTAATTAAAACTTTTTTTTTTAAAAAAAAAAAAAACAGAATGGACAGATATTTCTACATAAACCTATTGGGAGTTTTAGGTTTTGGGTTTTTCTTTTTCTGAGCCTCTTATACTGACTGTCTTGTTTCTTTTTAAGGGAAACTGTTCGTTGGTGGTGGCTTTGATGGTTCTCATGCCATCAGTTGTGTGGAGATGTATGATCCAACTAAAAATGAATGGAAGATGATGGGAAATATGACTTCACCAAGAAGCAATGCTGGGATCACCACTGTAGGGAACACCATTTATGCAGTAGGAGGATTTGATGGCAATGAATTCCTGAATACGGTGGAAGTCTATAACCTTGAGTCAAATGAGTGGAGCCCTTACACAAAAATTTTCCAGTTTTAACAAATTTTAAGAACCCAAACTAACAGGCTTAGTGATGTAATTGTGTTTAGTAGAGGTACACATGTGAATAAGGAGGGTGGGTGGGGTAGATGTTGCTAACAGCAACACAAAGCTTTTGCATATTGCATATTATTAAAATGCTGTACATACTTTTGTGTTTGGAAAGGAATGCAAAGATGAAGGTCTGTTTGTGTATTCTCAAGGTGTCTTTAGTTATTTTACTTCTTGAAGGTTGATACTGTAAAAGAATAAACCACAAATTGATTGGGAACATCATTTCAAGTCCTTGCTCCTCCACATTTGTTTGCCTATTTGCACATTAAATGACTTTTCCCTCCTCCAGTCTATCTTTAGGGGCAAGATGGTAGGGTTTAAAGTAGGCAGTTGGATTTTTTAAGGGCCCTTTTTCAATAACTGGAACACTCGATAATCAGATACTTATTTAAATAGATAACAATGTCTATTTTTGTTTTTATTAAAAGAAAGTTGACATGCCTACCAATATTTAGTCTTTTATGATTACATTTTTATAACTTTTTATATTCTCAGCAGAGTCCTTTATCTGTTGAAGTAAAATACGACAGATCCAAGCAGAGTGGCAGTGAAGGATGCAAGCGGGGTATTTCTTTTAAATGCTCAGAATGCAAATGTAAGCATTTGCCGTAGCTGTACTTTTTCTTTTCTATTTGAGAATGCAGTATCAATGTTTATTTGGATGGAATTGCTGAACAGTAACATGGTAATAATTCAAACTTGGGTTTGATGAATTACTTGACTGACTCAGATTAGGACTTTTAACCTGTCTTTATTATTTATCACTAACAAAGCAATTGTAAGTGGAAGCCTTTGATTGAAAAAAATTAAACTATTGGGTTTGTGAATGCACCCTTTTTCAGAACTGTTTTGTTCAGTTTTCTTAGATTAATACTGTTTGGGATGACTTGGTGTCACCTAACTTATGGTGCCCAAATGAGCAAATCCTAATGCTTGCTGCAGATGCAAACACATTAAAGGTACTTTGCAGTAAATTCTTGCACTGTGGGATTAATGTCCAAATGTGGTTTGTTACTCGATTCATTCATTACTTACAGTGTGGGTGTCTCATCCCCCCAGTTAAGGATGAGCTTATAGTATTAGTGGAAAATACTTGCCATATCTGAAGTAAGGGATGGTGTGAGGTTTGTGTTTTATAGAAACACTGACTTGGGGTATCAGTTATCACCTCATTTCTCTGGCATACAACCATCAGGAAAGTCAGTCCACCTACTACGTACTTTTCCTGGTTTGATTTTGGATTAAACTTGTTTGGCAGGTTAGCAGATCTGATGTGGTCTAATGACTATTCCTAAAACAGATCTCTGTACTCTTGTTCAGTCATGAAATAAAGTTTCGAGTTGAGGGTCTTAAAAAAAAAAAAATCAATTCTCATGCTGGGCGGTGATGGTGCATGCCTTTAATCCCAGCACTTGGAGGCACAGGCAGGCGGATCTCTGAGTCCGAGACCAGACCAGGCTCCAAAGCTACAGAGAAACCCTGTCTTGAAAAAAATACAAAAAAAGAAAAACAAAAGCAAATCAGTTCCCACTGCATAAGAAATATGCTTCAGGGGGCTGGTAAGATGGCTCAGTGGTTAAGAGCACTGCCTGCTCTTCCAAAGGTCCTGAGTTCAATTCCCGGCAACCACATGGTGGCTCACAGCCATCTGTAATGACATCTGGTGCCCTCTTCTGGCCTGCAGACATACAGACAGACAGAATGCTGTATACATAATATTTAAATATTTAAAAAAAAAGAAATATGCTTCATGAAAGTTTGCCTAAATTCACTGTTGGTGACAGAATGGAATTTGTTGCCTAAAAGCATGCTTTTAAAGAAGAAACAATAACCTATCTCAATACTAAAACAACCAGATAGTGCTCAGCAACCAACTAGTGTTTAACCTACATTTGAAACTTGTATTTTTTTTTTAAGATTTATTATGTATACAACATTCTGCCTCCATGTATGCCTGCACACCAGAGGAGGGCGCCAGACCTCATTACAGATGGTTGTGAGCCACCATGTGGTTGCTGGGAATTGAACTCAGGCCCTCTGGAAGAGCAGCCAGTGCTCTTAACCACTGAGCCATCTTACCAGCCCCCAACTTGTATTTTCTTTAGGTACAGAAAAAATGGCATTGTCTGCATAAAAATCAGAGGTTTATGTTATTATGTGGTCTGGAATAATTTTAAAATACTATTGTCAATACCACATTTTTCAGTGCTTGTGTGTGTGTGTATAGCTAGCCTGGAACTTACTATCTAGTCCCGGAACTTACTATATATTATCATATTATCCAGGCTGATCTTGAACTCACAGATCTTTCTGCCCCTGCCTCCTGAGTGCCAGGATTAAATGTGTATGTCACCATGCTTAGTGATGCCATACCTTTTTAAATATTTCATTTTATTTTTTATGTGTGTAAATATGTATGTGTAGTGCATGTGTGTAATGCCCACAGAGGTCAAAAAGGTGTCAGATCATTTGGAACTAGAATTATATATGGATGGTTGTGGGCCAACACGGGGGTGCCGAGAGCCAAAAGACAGGATCTCATAAGGTAGCACTCACTAGCTGGTCTCTTGTCTCCACCTCCCAAATGCTAGGATTAAGGGCACGCAGCCCCAACACTCAACTGAGTTTTTATTACGACTTTTAATGAGTGCTCTATTGTTTATAGAGTAGCTTAACATTGTTCAGTGTTTTAGTTCTCTAAAGACAATCATAGGGAAGAATGTGGTAGAATGCAAGAATGCTTAGAAGCCTATTGTAATCCCAGCTAGGTGGAGAGGGGGGGAAAGAATACATAGTTGAGATTGGATTAGCTATGCCACACACAGCTTTATGTTATTTTTGTGATTTTGTTTCAGTTTTATATATGGGGATGTTTTATCTGCATATATGCCTGTGTTGCAGGTGCATGCCAGCCAGAAGCCAAAAGTGGGGTTCAGTGTTCTGGAACTGAAGTTATAGGTGATTGTGAGCTATCAGTCTTGTTTTATAGCTGTGGCTAACCTCTGGAAATGACTGTTTAGACCAGGCTGGTCTCAGACTTGTGGGAATCTTACCTTTTCCTTCTGAATACCTGGACTACAGGTGTGAGCCACCATGCCTGACCTCTGTGGATTGTGTGTGTGTACAAGGGGTCAACATGGACTGTATTCCTGTCACTTCCTGAGACAAGGTCACTCCGTGAACCTTTTTTTTTTTAATTTATTTATTATGTATACAATATATTGTGTCTATATGCCTGTAGGCCAGAAGAGGGCACCAGACCTCATTACAGATGGTTGTGAGCCACCATGTGGTTGCTGGGAATTGAACTCAGGACCTTTGGAAGAGTAGGCAATGCTCTTAACCACTGAGCCATCTTCTCTCCAGCCCCACTCAGTGAACCTTGCTCACTGACTCAGCTAGACTGTCTAGCAAAGCCTCAGGGATTCTCCTGTCTGCTTTCCCTGTCCTGGAATTACAGGTTTGCACCATTACTGGCATTCTCACTGGAGTGCTGGATATCATACTCTGGTCCTCAAATCAGCATGGCCAGCCTTCACCAAATACCTAACCCTACCTCAAATTTAAAAAAATAAAATTCTATACTGGAGAAATGGCTTAGAGGTTAAGAGTACCTACTGCTTTTATAGAGAGCAGATTTGATTCCCAGGACTCATGTGTTGGTTCACAACTGTCTGCACAGTTCCAGGGTATACACTGCCCACTTTTGACTTCTATGGACACCAGACACATAACTGGCACACACACATACATGCAGACAAAATAGTTATACACATAATTTTCCCGACCTAATTCTATAAAAACAGATCTATTTCCTTCCTTGAGAGGACATTCTAGTTTGGACCCCGGCACTAGTTGGGGCCAAAGAAAACTGACTAAAGAATTGGAATATGTAACACTGGACTAGCACAAGACTTGGACAACTGAGGCTACAGATCACAACTTCATGAATAGCTGTTTCACATTGACATTGCAGATCTTGGATGGTATCAGAGAAGTCCAGGAGACAGACCCAAATGTTACTTTCTCAATATTTTGAATGTTATCTCAATGGAGCAGTTTTCTCAGTCAACTCATGTTCTTGTAGTCCCTTGGTCAACTCTGAGCCAAGGTCATAGTGTTCATATTTCCGACTTGACAACATCCTGTCCCACCTGTGCTTTTCAACCATGAATCACGACAGTCCTCCTTTACTCTGTATTCAGAAAATCTATACAATACGAAGTGCCACTCACAGCACTTGCAACCCAGAGACTAGACAAGCCAGCCAGTAGTTTGATTGCTCTTAGGATCTTTTGCTAATCAACCCACTAGAGTGATTAACCCTCCATGTAAAAGGGAACTACACTATCCTATGTTTAATTCAGTATGACCAGTTGTATCAGTGTTGACAAATTGACGACTTAGACTTGAAAGCTCTATGGTATGCACTAGTGACAAGCCACTTAATAAACTGAAATCATTGCATCTCTATCAGATCCTGGAATGTACCCCATAAAGACATTCTTCTGGAGTCAAAGCACCTCAAATTTTGCCTAAGGGACTTAACACTATGTACTGCATTAAAGGGTGTGATACCTGTAAACTGACAGGAGAATCCCTGGGGCTTGCTTGACTAGTCTAGCTGAGTCAGCAAGATGAAGGTTCACTAAGGGAACATTTTTCAGGAAGTGACTCCATCACTCTCCACCTTACTTTCGAGATAGTGTCTGGCCAGTGAGCTCTGGGAGTCTTAATGTCTCTGCCTCCATAGCATGAGGATTATAGGCAGATGCTGCTTTGCCTGGCTCTTTATATGGAAGTTGGGAATCTAAATTCAGATCCTCATGCTTCAGAGCAAGCAACATGGTAGTGCATGCCTGTAATGCTAGCCTTAATGAGACCAAAGCAGGAAAAGTGCCATAAGCTCAAGGTCAAACTGACCTATCAGGCCAGCTAGAGGTGTAGTCTATCAGTCTTAAAAAACCAAGGAAGGCAGGGCGGTGGTGGCGCACGCCATTAATCCCAGCACTCAGAGGCAGAGGCAGGTGGATCTCTGTGAGTTCGAGGCCAGCCTGGACTACAAGAGCTAGTTCCAGGACAGGCTCCAAAAAGCTACAGAGAAACCCTGTCTCGAAAAATCAAAAAAAAAAAAAAAAAACAAGGAAGACCTGCCACGCTGACTCTCCTAGCCATCGAGAGGTTCATGGTCCTGCTACAACAGTCAACTGTCTACAAACCAAAACATGGTTTTTTTCACCCTGCAAACATAAAAAATAGGATCTGCTCAGCAGATCCAACACCACTACTACATATCCAGAATCAATTCTTTTTACTGGAAAGACTCACTTTTATAATCATACCTTATACTCATTTCAGAAAGTATTTGGAAGTAAACTGAAAAGCAAAATATTACTAAAATAAGTTATTTATTGTTATTTAAAATAAACATTTATTATAGAATATCAAATTTGACTTAATCTAATATATTAACAAAAACATAATACACTTCAGTAAACAAGGATTTCCAACTTAATGTATAACTAAGTTAATTAAACACTTGAGTTTTGGGTAGGGGCAAAGAGCAGCCACTGCCATCTAATTCCCCAAATCCATACTGCTTCATAGTTAAGGGGCAACCTCAGAGGAGGTTCTGGAAATGCACAGAAAAATGACACAGCCCCCAAAGCAGCTACAGAGGAGAAGGTGCTAGATCAAAATTCTACTTCATATCCCTGAAGGTGGTGGTGGGTTTTCCCACCAGTTTTATAGAAATGGCAGTTTGTTCATGAAAGCAGCCCATTCATGGAATGTTGTAGCATGGCCATGTCTTCAAACTTAGGGCTTGGCAGTGTCTGGTCACATGCCCACATTCAGAGGAGAGATGCTAAGGCTGTGGGCTGCCATCATGTCACAGTGATTCCTGCCTCAGGAACACTAAGATGGCTCTCTTCTCTTTAGAGGTAGGAAGTATTGTCAACTCCAGAAGAGCTGGGTCTACAGTTTACCCTACATTGGATTCAATGAGATGGTCAATAAAACTTTTTTCTTTGTTATCTGTGAAAGATTTTTTTGTAATTATCCTACATTTGGTTCAACAAAGCAACCAGTTTGAAAGTTACTGGGTTACTCATGATGATAGATATCATTCCTCCCAAGAACTTAAGTCCTGTTGTTGAACATGTCTTCATACCATCCTCTGTTTTTGGCTTCCATACAGACAGATGCATGACACTGCTGCATGGTATATTCCATCTCAATCAGTTGGCGGCATCCAATGGTTAATTTTTCCCTAGGGAAAAAAGAAATAGTAAATCACCAGAGGATAGTCAAAAATCCCAGGACTCCAGAGGCAGGCAGGTATCTGCGAGTTCCAGACAACTTATGCTATGTAATGAGTTCCACTTTAGCCAAGGCTACACACCCTTTCTCAACAAGTATTTATTTGTAACTGTATATATATATATATATGTATGTCTATGTATGGGCTTATGCATATGGATGTAGTGCCCATAGAAGCTAGAAGAGGGTGTCAGATCCCCTGGGGGTCAAGTTACAGGTGGTTGGTTGTTGCTGGTCAAGTTGAGTACTGGCAACTGAATTCTTAATCTTTCCCAAAAGCAATGAGACCTCTCAACCCCTGCACCATCTCTCTAGCCCACCCTACATTTTACCCCTGGACCCCTAAGGTAGAAAGAAAGTGTAACATGAGGGCCTGCTCTTGGAGTTTCTGTCCTGCCCAGTACCCCACAGCTGGCAAGCCCCAAAGAAAATCACACAGAGAGTCTGCATTACTTATAAACTGATTGGCCCATTAGCTCAGACTACTTATTAGCTCTTGTCGCTTATATTAACCCATTATTCTTATCTATGCTAGCCACATGGTTCAGTACCTTTCCAGCCAGGCAGGTTGCATCTTGCTTCTTGGTGGTCAGGGCAGAAATGGGAGGAATGGGCTTCCTATAATTGGCACCCAACGTGGATAACTGCATCCACAGAAAGCCTAAGAAAGCTTGGGAAAGAATGGAGTTTTCTTGGTAGCAACAATTTCTTGGGTCTGCTCTGCTTGCTAGAGGAAAACGCTCTCATTTAAGAGTGGCTTCCTGACTCAGCTTTAGCTGCAAAACCCTGCAGCTCTTTAAGAGATCCTGCCAAGATACACTTAAAAAGTGTTGAAAAAAGCAAACGGCATGTTTTTCAGTTTTCAGCTGTAGCAGGAAAAAAGCTGCACCGTTTTAAAATGCTGGCTTTCTGGGCCATCTTGCCAGGGCAAACTCTGACTCAGGCAGTCATTCTGACTATGAAACATTTGAATGTGGTCTGTGAGCAGAATGCTGCAGCTTGCTTGCTGGCAGGGACCTTAAAACGCCATAGAGTTGTGGCAATAAAAATGGCTACAGCCAGTACCTCCGCCATGAGGCTGGAAAGCTAAGGAATGGGATGGATCCAGCCGTCAAAGCCACGGCTTTAATCCTCTCCATAAAGACTAATGTGGTCAGAAAAAGAGAGATAAACAGTAAAGAGAGATTCAAAGACGAAGAAAACCTCTAAATGGTTTACAATGTGTTAAAATTATATGCAGGCTTAAAAATAAAGGTTAAAATCCTTAAAAATAAAAAAGAGTAGTTTGGGTGTGGTGGTACACACCTTTAATCCCAACACTTGGGAGGCAGAGGTAGATTGGCCTCTGTGACTTCAAGTCAGGACTTGATCATAATTCTAAATTTTCTTTAGGTAACCATAAGATTATCAGCGCCAGCCAGAAGTAGCTTGAAAAACTATGCCCACATTCCCCAAAAATGGACTATGAATATTTTCCTTTGTTTAAAAAAAAAAAGAGGGGGAAGTGGTGCAGGAGAATTATCTGTATTCTGTCAATCATGTTTTAAATAAACGCTGATTGGCCAGGAAGGAAGTAGAGGTGGGGCGATGAGAACAGGAGAGTTCTGGGAAGGAGGAAGCCCTCCCATTCCAGCCCAGACCACCGAGAAGCAAGATGTAACCTACCCAGCTGAAAGGTACCGAGCCATGTGGCTAACATAGATAAGAATAATGGGTTAATATAAGCTACAAGAGCTAATAAGAAGACTGAGCTAATGGGCCAATCAGTTTTATAACTTATGGAGGTCTCTGTGATTTTTTTTTGGGGGGGGGGGCTTGTCGGCTGTGGGGTACTGGGCGGGACAGAAACCCCAACAAGCAGCCCTTCATGTTCCAGGAAAGAAGTGATTCTCCAAATTGTCCTCTGCCTTCACATGTGTGTTATGGTACACACATACACACGTAATTCTTTTTAACAAATTAGTTATACAGATGGGTGTGATGGCTCATGAGAGGCTAGAGCAGGAAAATCCTCAAATACTCAGTGAGTTCCAGACAAGCATGGAATACAGAATGAGCGCCTATCTCAAAAAAATAAAGAATTGTAGATATTTCCTATATATGGTATGGTTTGAAATATGTATACATTACAGAATTGGCATGGTTGAGGTATTTAACATACATTATGTCCCAAACATCTCTTGAACTACTCATAACTGATGTTTTGTGTCCTTTAATTAACATCCACCCAATCTTTCAACCACTACCCCCAGGCCTGTTACTCTACTGCCTGTTTTTGGATTCCAGTATTTTGCTCTGCACAAAAGCAAGCTCATACAGTATTTGTTTTTCTGCTATCATAAGACACTCAACATAACAGTGCCCAGGTCCATCCATATGTCTACAACAATAGGATTTCCTACTTTTCAAAGGCTAAACAGTATTCTAAAGAGCATTTTCCCATATCTATTCCTTAGCTGGTAGGCATTTAGACTGATTCCATATCTGGTCTACTGTAACTGATGCTACACTGAACATGAAAGTGAAGAAATATTTTAAACATAGTATACCCATTTCCCTTAGATATATTAAAAACTCTATTTGACAGTTCTGAGGATTAAAGCTAGACTTCAGCATGTGAGACAAGTGTTCCACCAGGCAATATTCTTAATATAATGTGACAATTTGAGAGAAGATACTCTTCTTAGCAAAGAGCACAGATTCTTAAATACCCAACTGAGATTTCCAGCTGTAATTCCTAGAATTCAAAAATAAGAGTTCCCATGGCAGACTTCTGTAAATAAGCAAAGTTGAATCTTTAAATAGAATACTGTGGGTTGAGCAGCCTAAGTTTCTACCTAACTCTCTGAAGGACCTCTAGCTTATGTTCAGATGTCATCAGGGACTAAGTAGCACTGCAGAACAGATGGCTACACTGTATCTACTTCAGTTGAGGAGTTAAAAAAAGGTGAACTGTAAAGGGAGAACCCACTCCAGCAAACTTCCTCTGACCTAAGCATTCCCTCATCCCAAATGATAAAACCACTGCTGTAAGCCAACTAGCAATTAACTGAAAATTCATACTCTAAACCAAAGGTGAGATATGCCAGGAGTGGTGACACACACCTTTAATCCCAGCACTTGAGAGACAGAGACCGGTGGATCTATTTCACTTTGACACCAGTCTGGTCTAATAGTGAGTTCTAGGTCATCCAAGGCTACATAGTGAGATCCTGTCTCAAAATAAACAAAAACTGTGAGAAAGCAGGAAGTCATTCCTAATATACTCTATGCTTACATCATAATTTGTAAATTATTACTTTTTTAAAAAAGATTTATTTTTACTTATGTGTGTTGTGGAATATTTGTTTAACTAGGCAAAAATGTGTTACATTTGTTTAAGTTGCAGAATATTACTTTATGTGTAGGTGTGTTACATATGTTTATACTGCCTTTGTTAACAATGTGTAGGCTATACTGCATTTGCTTAACTATGTAAAGACATGTTACTGTTTTACCTTGCTTGCCTAAGGCACCTGATTAGTCTAATAATGAGCTGAATGGCCAAGAGCTAGGTAGAGAAAGGATAGGCAGAATGGACAGGCAGGGAGAATAAGTAGGAGAAGCAATCTAGGCTATAGAGAAAAGAAAAGAATAAGGGAGAAAGAGAGGGACACACCCAGAGCCAGAAGCCAGGCAGCTGCCAGCCATCCAGATACAAGAAGCAGTGAAAGGAAGATATACAGAAGAAAAGAAAGGTAAAAAACCCCAAGACAAAACACAGATGAAGATAAAGAGGTTAAGCTATAAGAGCTAGTGGGGCAAGCATAAGATAATTAATAAGTCTCATGTCATCATTTGGGAGCTGGTTGGTGGCCCAAAAGAAAAAAAACCTGCTACATTATGCGTATCTGTTTATTCATGTGGAAGCCCGAAGGCCAGAGGAGGATATTGATGGAGTTAACAGGTAGTTGTAAGCAACCCAACCTAAGTTCTGGAAACAAAAATTCAGGTCCTCTAAAAGAGCAATGGTACTCTTAACTGCTGGGTCATCTTTTCAGCTCTAATTTACTTTTTTAAAAAACTTGAGATGAGGGGGCTGAAGAGATGGCTCAGTGGTCCTGAGCTCAATTCCTAGCAACCACATGGTGGCTCACAACCATCTGTACTGAGATCTGGTGCCCTCTTCTGGCGTGTAGGCAAACTTGCAGAAAGAACACTATGCATTAAAAAAAAAATAAATCTCTTTAGAAAATCTGTGATGAATCCAGTTGATTTGCCAAAAACTAATAGGGGCAAAATTATGAGACCCCTAATTTTAGAGCACTAAAACACTTTATTTAGCATATTTCTATCTAATAGGTGGTCTCTGTACGTTCAGGAAGATTACTCAGTTATCCAGTACAATATCTATGCATGTTAGGTATTCAAGATAGGGTACTTATCTTCTTTACATTAAGAATGTCATGACTAGCCAGGTGTGGTGGCACACGCCTTTAATCCCAGCACTCAGAAGGTAGTGGCCAGTCTGGTCTACAAAGTGAGCTCCAGGACAGTCAGCTCTTATAGAGAGAAACCCAGTCTTGAAAAAAAAAAAAAAAAAAAAAAAAAGAAAAGAAAAGAAAAAAAAGAATGTTATTACTTCCTTGGCTTCTAGGATGGCTCAGAGCTATGTCCATAGTGTTAGAAAGAACTACAGCTACCTCTCCTCCCACATGATGGATCCCTTGATAGAGGGTACCAAGGGAAAAAGAGCAAGTCAAAACGCAGGATTCCATGAGAGGAAGGAGAGACAACAAAAAGTAAATATGCCATATATGAGCTGCCCCTCTTCCTGAGGATGTGTGGCTTCTCAGAGAGTGACTAAAAACAATTTGTGGGTGGAGGATGGGAATGATGGACAGATGAGAAAATATGGAGAGGATTAACTGATACTAAACACCTTTCTAAAAAGCTGTATGGACTCACAACCATCTGTAATGAGGTCTGATACCCTCTTCTGGCCTGCAGACATACACACAGACAGAATATTGTATGCATAATAAATAAATATTTAAAAAAATTAAAAAAAGCTGTATGGAAACTTATTACAGTGGAAGCTTCCTAAGATTACGCGAGCAGCATGCGGCACACGCGCGCGCACACACACACACACACGCATGTAAAAGAAACTTAAGTGGAATTATCCTAACAAGATTACAACACCAAACTAGAGATTGTGCACTACCAGATAACCCACTACCAGGAATGGGTTGCTTCTTTTTCAGCTGTTAGCCAATGGGACCCAATAGACAGCCCCAGACACAATCAGCTACTGGCACTGTTCTTGGTTACCTTCCAGAACTTGACAGTAAGATCCTATTGCTGGAAACACCACATAATTGAGTCATAAACATGGAGAGATTATGACCTGGAAGCTTCATCCAACTAGCTGGCTTTTACAGGGCTGGAAGGCGCCTGGCACACTACCAGAGGAGAAAAGTAATCATCAATCTCACTCAGCCATGAGCCCTCTGAGCTACAGTAATAACTTGCCTGGCAAGATATGCCCATTGGTACAAAGTGGCATGAATGTTACAGGGTAACCAATCAAATTCTGGCAGGATTTAAGGCCTGTTTCAGAAGATGGACCCACATCTAGCACTGTTAATGACACCAAGAACCTGTGACTTGATAGATGATAGGCCATTGGAGAAAACCTACTATCAGTAAGTCTGCTAAATGGGCACAGCATTAAAATGACTCCTAATGACTTATTGCTATACATAAATGCTTGTCTCAACCTTCATCAGAGAAGCTTAATGCAGGAGATGGTGATCACACAGAGAACCATAACGATCAACACACAGAGAGTCGGTCTTAAGAGGCACTGAGCCCTAAACAGGACATTTATATCATATCTTCCCTTTAAGGCTAATGGATCTTTGAGGAAGAAGATGGGAAGACTGTAAGAACCAGAGATAGCAGCTGATGTCAAAGAAATGGTGTTTTCTATACAGAACAGCAGGTGCACATATGAACTCATAGACAAGACTTGCACAAGCTCAAGCCAGACAAAATCAAAGTAGCAGGGAGTGAGGTATGGGCACATATAATCTCATCCTTCCCTGAGGAGTCATTGGCATTTGAGATTATAAGGAAAGGCAAAGCCAGTATTTAATTGTATGACCTCTATATTACCCCATTCCATGGCAGGTCCCACTCAAAGAGCAGTTGTTCAACATATACTGGATTTGATGAGGAAAGAGGGAGGAGAGGGAGAGAGGGAGGAGGGGTGAAGATGATCAAAATACATTGTATGGAATTCTCAAAGAACTAAAAAATATTATTTTAAAAAATTTTGGCTTTGAGTTACCCTAGGTCTATTTCCTATACTTAAAATTTTTGCTGCCAATTCTTTCCAACAACTCAAAAACAAAAGTTTTTCAAAAAAGTCTTGTACAAGGTTGGAAACAGCAGAGATGAAAATGTTTTCTTATAAAATTCTAAAAAAAAAACCAAAACCAACAAAAACAAAAAAACAAAAAGGGCAAGTCCATATTCCTATCCTTGGTCATTTACTCTATATTTGAAAACAAAAGAATGTATCCTTCAGTAACCAAATCTATTTCTGTATCCTTCCTTTTCCTTCCCTTCCCTACCAGAGTTAGGAGGGGCTCCCTCTCCTCTTTAGCCTGGAGGTGGTGCTAAGCTCCTTCCCTTCCTGTGAGTCAGTGTTCTGGCAACAACCACTCAGTTATTTCCTGCAGCAAGTTGTCAGTGCAAAAGGCTGCTGGGTGTAGTTAGTGTGGTGACGGAGTTCCTGAGTTCCTTCCCTCAGGACTCACCTGGTGGACAGATAACCAGCCTCTGAATTCCATTCTCCAGCACCTCCAGTGTGTCACATCCCTTGAGCACTCACTCTTGGTAACAGGTCCCTTACAAACATGAGAAGCAGCCCATTACATTTTTGGATACTCCCTAACTGCAAGGTGGTTCTTCCTTGGTGCCTATAAAAGCCATTTATCTGAGTCCAAGTTAAAGTGAAAACTATTTCTACTTTCTTCCTCTGATAGTCTTATTAAATTGCTACACCTGGCTTAAATATGTGACCTTCATGTCTCAGCCTTCTAAGTAGCTGAGATTACAGGTATGCACCACACCTATCTAACACTCTAGAGTTCTAAGTTCACATAGAACAGATATGGCCCATATTTTTGGACACAATCATCTATAAAGATAGATGGTCCACAGTCCCAACTACTACAGAGGCTCAGACAAGAGGACCTGCTGGCCCTTACAAGTTTAAAACCAGTCTGAGCTAAGTTATTTCTCTCCAAACTTCTTCCTGCTGTTTATTGGGTGAAATATTTTTAAAATACTTTTCATGTCATTGTGCCTTGGAGAGTGCCGCCTGAGTGACCCCGCCCTCTACCTCCCCCCCAGCAGCTCATGGCACAGTGGTTCAGCTCCAACAATCTGCACTCTGACAACACATTGCTCTTTGCAAACAGTCTCCAGTCCAACAAAGTCCAGCCTTTCACAACCACTAACCACAAACTGTTAGTTTAAAATGTTTATACATTTAGAAGTATAGGATATAGCACGCAATTTCCTTATTTCTTTTAGTCTCCTTAGTAGTTTAGCTTTATAAGGCTACCTCTATAGATAACAAAAAGATTTCTCCCTTTGCAGCTGAGGGTTACCCATTAGTTAGGAAGTTGACTGAGTGAAATGCTTCTTCTTTGCTATGTGACAATTTATCTGGATTTATTGTACTGTGAGCTGTTGGAACGACTCTGTTTCTTATCATTTACTTAAGAAATAGTATATGACCTCAGATGTAATGCCTAAAAGACTTTGTGGATCTTTATAAGTTGTAAAGAACAAAGAGAAATGGCAGAATTAACATGGGAGAATAAAGAGTGACACCATCAGGAAAGTGTGCTTTTTCCCCTCTAAAAAAACCTTAGGTAGAAATGCTGACTCTGTGGCTTTCTCTCAAAACTCTGGGTGCGGTCTAGGAGCTGGCGCTCCATAGTCAAAGTTATAGGTGTCTCATTATCACATATAGATGTGCTTACCGATACTCAGTCTGAGAAACACAATCATAAAGTTCCTGGGCAGTAAAGCTGACATTTTTGCTTACCTGAAAAGAACCAAAATACAGTTATTAAGGAGACATGTTAAACTAAATGAGCGATGAAAGCACAGTTAAAATGGGGCATATTCTGAGAGCGGGATATCAGATCTTCAGTCACCACCTAAATGAAAACTGACAGGAATAGGAAGAAGTTTGGTGACTAAAATGTTAATACTGAAGTATGTGTAAACGTTAGTCCTATTATTACAACTCAATCTAGTCCCAGAACTAGAAATAGTAGAAACAAGATGGATCTAAATTAACAGGAATCTTAAAAAGCACATTACTTTGGCATTCAATTGTACAGAAAAAATACTGTAAGCTGTGTGGAAAGGTCTGATTTAGGAAAAGGTTGGACTCACAGGTAATTCTGCCCCTCCCTCTTTTCTTCCCCATCATTCATTCCTTCCTTCCTTCATTTCATTCATACATTCCTTTTCTTCCTCTCTCCCTACTTCCTTATGGCTCTAGGAATCAAACTCAGAGTTTTATACAAGCTAAGCAAATACTGAACCTAGAGCTACACTCTAGCCCATAGACACTTCCTAAAAACCTGTATTTTAAAGTGTTACCCAAAGACATAATTTATAAAACCACATATAAGAGTCCATCATTCAAACTCTTGTACACCTGAAACACAAAATGAAGGAATCTTGTTTTTTTTTTTTTTAATTTTATCATTAGTGTGTGAACAACTATCAGGGTAAGAGGACAATTTTGAGAGCCCGTTCTCTCCTTTTGATGTTGGGTTTCAGGAATGAAACTTATATGACCAGGTTTGCACAGCAAGTTGTCCTAGAATCTTTATTTCTTAAAACTCCCTATTTCTGATGCAGACAATGTTGTATTTTTTTAAAGATTTTTTTTTATTAATGACGTATACAGTGTTCTATGTATCCTGCCCACTAGAAGAGGACACCAGATCTCATTACAGATGGTTGTGAGCCATCATGTGGTTGCTGGGAATTGAACACAGGACCTCTGGAAGAACAGTCAGTGCTCTTAACCTCTGAGCCATCTCTCCAGCCCGACAATGTAGTATTTATGTACAAGGAAGAACCTTGAAATTTGTATCAAGAAATTTTGTGTGTCTTTTTGTTTTTGGTGCTAGAGATTGAACCCAGGGCCTTACTAGCCAAGTACACCCAACGAGATAGACACCTGCCCACAGAATTTCATTTTCAAAGGTGTACCTAAGTTGTTCTTATTTCATAACCCTCCATCTTCTTCAGCAAACTGCCCACTAGAAGGTGTCACTTCAGTGGGTGGTAAATTCAATAAATAATATAATACTATTTAAAATTTCAGAAATCTGAAACTAGTGGAGAGAAACTCAATAAAACTATATTCTATTCCATTATTTTCAAAACTATATAAAGAGCTTCAGATGCAGCTCACTGTACAATATCCAGCATTGTAAAGGAAGCTTGAGTTTTACTAGCCAGTCCATATTTTCAGTGGGGGAAAATATCCCTATTCTGATTCACTTAATATTACTTTAAAGGTTTTTATATCATACAAATGATCAATAAAGATCAGGGTAGTAGTTATTTGAAAAATTCTGTAACTTTCTTCAATGTTTTCTTATGACATTACCCATACTTATGAAGAAACACTTCATTTACTCTAAGTTAAATTCTATAAAATTTTTAAATACAATTATGTTAGAGCGGGGGTGTGTGTGGCTTACTGGTCAAATGCTAGCCTACCATGCATAAGGCCTGGGGTTTGATCTCAAATACTGTCAAAATACATGAGAGGGATATAGGTATCTTTAGTTTATAAATATACATACTTTTAAAAGTTAATATAATACTAGTATTTTTCTTAAAATGAGGATGTGTCTATATATTAAATTTCTAGTAATACATATATTTAATATTATACTTATGACTGATAAAATTGGTATATAGTATATCATAATTTTATGTGATTTATAATTCTTTAATTTTTTTGCACGTGTATCTACATGTGTGTGTGCACAAGTGGGCATATGTGTGAAGGCTAGAGGTTAACATTAATTATCTTCCTCAATGGCTCTCCCCTTTATATATTAAGGAAGCATCTCTCACTTGAACCCAGATGGCCAACTTGCTCCCAGGATCCTATCACTGACTCACATGTTGGAATTACAAACGTGCTTCCGTGCCAACCTGGTCTTGATATGGGTCCAGTCCTCAAGTTTGCATAGCAAGTGCTTTACCCACTGACCCATTTTTCCCAGTTTTTGTATTTAAGATTTACTTATTTTAAATCATGTATACAAATGTTTTGCTTGTACCCAAGAATGTGCATCATGTGCATGCTTGGTGCCCTCTAGAGGCCAAAGGAAGGTACTGGATTCCCCAGACCTAGAGTCACAGCTATGACTCACTCACTATAAAGGGTCCAAATCTTGGTCCTCTACAACAGTAACTCTGGCTCTTAACTACCAAGTCATATATCTCTCTATCTCTCTCTCTCTTTCTCTCGTCTACTGGGTTTTAGATTTGGGGGTTTTGTTGGTTTATTTGTTTTGGTTTTGATCTATCTGTCTGTTTTGAGATACTCACCATGTAACCTTGGCTGTCATGGAACTTGCTACATAGACCAGGCTCTTCTTAAACTTGAAGATCCTCCTGACTCTGCCTTCTAGGAGCTGGAATTCCAGGCATGAGCTACCATACCCAGCCCTATAATTTTGTTTTAAAAATCATTTTTTTTAAACATACATTTGGAATTAAACCATCATGAGTCTAGTTTTTCCTTTTGTGCATGTTTTGCCCTTGCCCCACATGCCAGGACCAATAAGGTATAAATCCAGACAGACCATCAATGTCAACAGGCTACAGATGTTTGATCATAAGAGAAAGAGAATAGTCTGTTTGGTTAGTGGTTGGGAGAGAAAAACATGATATAATAAGAACACACAATAATTCTTAAGTATCTAAAAGATCATATTTTAAAAAGTACCTAGAACTACCCTTTAACTTTAAAATCAACCATTTGGGAGGAGCAGGAGAATCAAGAGTTCAAGGTCATCCTCCGCTACGTAGTGAGTTTGAGTCTGATCTGTATTATGTATTACATAAGACTGTAACACTCATACAAAGATATATAATATATATAATGTATTCAATATAAATAAAGGCAACATGACTCCACATTAAGTTAAGCAACTTATAAAGCACATAGTTAGCTTACTAATAAAAATTAAAGCGCAAGTTCATAAAGTCTATACTCATTAATTTCAACTATTAAGACATTTTTTCTTTACTCATTTGGAGGCATTTTAAATTACTCTGTTATATTTCTATGTATGAATACACTAAATGGTGTCTTGCCCAGCTTCTTACTAGGTTGTTAATGGACAATATGCCATACAAAAAGTTATATGAAGAACTAACCAGGCATGAAAGTAAAGAAATATATTCAAGGAAGTTTGACTCCCTATAATGTGAAGCCCCAGCATGTGCTGCTCCTTCACTGAGATCATTTCTAAATATAACACATAAGCTAGGAGTGGTGTATACACCAATAACCCGAGTACTCAGGAAGGTGATGTGAAATGACCAGGGTTTAAGAACAGTCTGAACTACATAATAAGTTTCAGGCTGGCCCAAGCTTTAGCAAACAGGGCCTGGAGAGCTGACTCAGCAGTTAAGAGCATTTGATGCTGTTCCAGAGGACTCAGGTTCAATTCCCAGCATCCACATGACAGCTCACAACTGCCTGTAACTCCAGTTCCAGGGAATCTGACACATTCGCACAGACACATAAGCAAACACCAATGCACATAATAAAATAAATTTAAGAAAACAAACAAACAAATTCTGTGCTGAAACAAGTATATTTCAGGACTCTATTGTAATTTCACTTGGGGAACAAGATAAAAATTGGTTATGTTATTGGTAAGAAATAGATTGGAGAAGATACAGATGAACAAATGGAGCAAGCTACTATACAACATGAAGACTATAGTTAATAACATCATTAAATTTAGGATTGTTTTGCTAAAAAGGTAGATTTTAATTTTATTGCCAATTAAAAAGGATATTATATAAGAAGGTGGTTCTGTTTATTTACTTGAATGTAATAACTACTTTTTTTTTTTTAAGATAAAAACTTTTAGAGTGTGGGTATGTGCGTCTGTGCACACAAACACCCACAGAGGCCAGAAAAAGGCACTGGATCTCCTGGAACTGGAGAATAACAGGCAGTTATGAACTGCCTGTCCTATAAGCAATATATGCTGTTAAAAGCTGAGCCCCACCTCCATCCGCCTTTGTTTATTTTTGTTTTGTTTTGTTTTTTTGAGACAAGACTTCTCACAGCCCAGGCTAACCTGGTACTTACTATGTAGCCCACAGTGATCTCCAAATCACAATTTTCCTGCCTTAGCCTCCTGAGTCCTGAGATTACAGGCATGAGCTATCATGTCCTACAAAACATTACCTTGTATAATCTTAAATATATACATTTTTTTTCAACAGGTAGAAAAACAAATGTCATTGGCAAATTTTTATGACGCTTTCAAGTTTTCATTTAGGCCAGTCTGTATAAAACAGGAAGATCCTGCATCAAAAAAAAATTTCATTTAAAGAAAATTCCAATAGCAATCTTATTGTACTTATATTCAAACAATATAAATATTATGTGAATAATATATAAACATTTTTTTCATACCTCATACTTGACTAGGAAGTTATAGAGAGTCTCAACATCTTGAAAATTACTATTAGGAGCTAAAATTCTAAAAAAAAAAAAAGATACATTAACAAAAGAACCATGGAAATTAATTTTTAAAAACCTTTTATTTTCTCCTTCAAACTCATATCCATGATTATTATGTTTATTCAAACCATTAACTTAATTCAACTAAGATTAATTCATTAAAATATTTCAGCTACTTTAATATCCATACATTAGCTATCACAAACATTCTTTTTTTAGTCTGCTGAGACAGTTTCATATAGACCAGACTGTCCTCAAACTGGAAATATAGCCAAGGCTGGCCCTGAAAAACTAATTGCCCTGCCTCCACCTCTCAAATACTGAGATTATAGGGCTGTGCCACTGGACCTACCTGCCATAAACATTCTTACATGTGAAATTATAATTCACATGTTACATTATAACAACGCATAGTTCTCAAAAGGTAGACAGAAATGTAAATTTATACTCCCTATCTTTTAACTGCAGATTTCTTTCTATAATGTTTAGCCAGTTCAAACAGACAACAAATAAAACAGACACCTAAAGACTGTAGCCAAATTCAAATAACACCGAGCTATCTATCAGCACAGCACTCCATGAAAACCAGTGATTAATTAGACGAGAACTGATGGAAGTAACACAGAACAAATGATAGAAATCTTGAATAAAAAAAAGAGGGCAATTATTTTCCACCCTCTAATAGTTAGGTATTCTTTTTGTATACAAAACTTATTTGTTTGTTTGTTTGTTTGATGGCTATGGGTCTTTTGTTTGCATGTATGTCTGTGCATTGAATGTCTGCTTGGGGTCAATGAGGCCAAAAGAGGACACTAGATCCCCTGGGACTGGAATTACAGACAGTTGTGATCCTCTGTGTGAGTGCTGGGAACTGAACCCAGTACTCTGGAAGAAGAGTACTGTTTCATAACCACTGAGCCACTGCTCCAGAACCTTACATGATTTTAATGTTTATAACATCAGTATGTAGAAAATTAACATGGAAGGTTATCTCCTGTTTAAGACCAGTATTGGCTTCACAGTGAATTCCAGATACCCTTGGCTATTGACCCTTGTCTCAAACAAATACATAAATACAATAGAAAAACCTTTATTATTTATTTATTTATCATAGGTTTGGAAAAGCTTCTTCAAACAGGGTTTCACATTATAGACTATTAAAGATAGGTTACATTTGTTTCTGCTGTGGAATATTTGTTTTGCATTGTATTGCATTCTTTTCTGTTGCATTTGTTTAACACTGTGAAGCTGTGTTACTCTGTCTGAACATTAGATTGGTCTAATAAAGAGCTGAATGGCCAATAGTGGGGCAGGAGAGAGAATAGGTGGGGCTGGCAGGCAGAGAGAATTAATAGGAGGAGAAATCTGGGAAAAGGAGATAAGAGAATAAGAGAAGGAGGAGAGGACACCAAGAGCCAGCCACCCAGCCACACAGTCAAGACACATACTAAGAAGGAAAGAAAAGATATACAGAAATAGAGAAAGGTAAAAGCCCACAGGGCAAAAGACAGACAGGATAGTGTAAGTTAAGAAAAGCTGGCTGGATGCGGGGTGGTGGTGGTACACGCCTTTAATCCCAGCACTCGGAGCGGATCTCCGTGAGTTCGAGACCAGCCTGGTCTATAAGAGCTAGTTCCAGGACAGGCTCCAAAACCACAGAGAAACCCTGTCTCAAAAAACCAAAAAAAAAAAAAAAAAAAAAAAAAAAAAAACAAAAAAAAAAAAAAAAAAAAAAAAAAAAAGAAAGAAAAGCTGGCTGGAAACAAGCAAAGATAAGGCCGGACAATTATAGGTAAGAAAAAGCCTCTTTGTGTGATTATTTGGGAGCTGGGTGTGGGGCCCACAAAGAAAAGAGTCAAAGAGTTAAAAAAAAAAAAAAAAGACCAACTAGTTTCATGTAGCTCAGGCTGGCTTGAACAATGTAACTGAGGTTATCCTTTAATTTCTCATTCCTGCATCACCATATATGGCTCATATTAAGAATATCCTTAATAGATCTAGGATACAGAAAAAAACTATGAAAGTTATAACAGTAGCATGACTACCACAAACACCTTCATCTAGTTTAAGTCAAAAAATAAATGAATAGTACTGTAACTAATAAGAAATCAAGTCATTTTAACTCTTAAATTCCAAAGGACTTTTAACCACCACAATATCCCTAGGCCAATCATAATACCACAGCAAAGTGAAGTGATCTCAAATTTTCGGCTATATTTTTGTAGATTATTTGTCTTTATTATACTTATGAAAGCTTCTAAGGCTATTTCATAGGACACAGTCAAAATCTGAAATGTACTCTGCTGTCTTTTTTTTTTTTTTAAGATTATTTATTATGTATACAGGCTCTGCCTACACGCCAGAAGAGGGCACCATTTCAAGTTACACATGGTTGCTGAGAATTGAACTCAGGACCTCTAGAAGAGCAGTCAAATGCTCTTAACCTCTGAGCCATCTCTCCAGCCCTACTCTGCTGTCTTAAAAAGGGGACAACCCATTATATCTTTTTTTTTAAAGATTTATTTATTATCTATACAACATTCTGCCTCCATGTATGCCCCGCAAGCCAGGAAGGCGCCAGATCTCATTACAGATGGTTGTGAGCCACCATGTGGTTGCTGGGACTTGAACTCAGGACCTCTGGAAGAACAGCCAGTGCTCTTAGCCACTGTGCCATCTCTCCAGCCCCCATTATATCTTTAAAATGTCCAAAAATTTTAATAATTCCAGTTTCATTGGAAACGGTTTTCTCCTAGCAAGTAATTTTAAAATACAACCTCATGTCAGGCCATGGGGGCACACAACTTTAATCCCAGAACTTGGCAGGCAGAGGCAGGCAGATCTCTTCCTATCCCACCCAGCTTGCATCCACAACCCTCCCCCCCTCCTTCTGACTCCCTTCCCTCTTTGACCACATAACATCTCCCAGCCCAGCCTGTCCGGGCTCTAGGACCGAATCCGAATCGGCAGGGCAAACAGAAGGGTGGTAGCTCCTTTGTCCCCACTAGCCTGCCTGCAGCGAGCTAGGTAGGTCCTTTGTTTACGAGACACGCAAGCAGCAAGGAGATCCGAACCCGGCACCAGGGGAGACATCAGGCTTGCATCCACAACCCACCCAGAGCGGTCCTGAGGAGTTCCATCTGGACGGTAGTCCATGTTTGGATGCTGAGGAGTTCCAGCTCAACGGGACGGTCCCTGCTTCTACACTGAAAAGATACACCCAGAGATTCATTCACAGCAAAGTCTGGACCAAGACACCAGGCCTCTCCTGGCTCCATTTGAAGGAGGAGATGGGAAGGCGCCAATGCAAGACTTCCTCCAACAACCTGAAAGGCAACATGACTTCACCAGAATCAAGGGATCCCGAAATAAGAAGAATTGTACACCCTACTCCAGAAGAATTAGAAGAAATCGACTCAAAAGTGAATTATATGAAAATAATAGAAGACCTTAAGCAGGAGGTGAAAAACTGCCATAAACAATTAGAGATTACAAACAAAAAGGTAGAGGAAATGAATAAATCGCTTAAAGATACCCAAGAAAATCAAGAGAAACATGAAAAAGCAATCAGACAGGTACGGGAAGCAGTTCAAGACTTGAAGAATGAAATGGAAGTAATGAAGAAAACACAAACCGAGGGAAGATTGGAGATGGAAAATCTGGGTAAACGAACAGGAACTACAGAGACAAGTACTACCAACAGAATACAAGAGATAGAAGAAAGAATATCAGATACTGAAGATACCATAGAGAAAATAAACACACTGATCAAAGAAAACAGCAAAACCAACAAATTCTCATCACAAAACATTCAGGAAATATGGGACACAATAAAAAGACCAAACCTAAGAATAATTGGAGTAGAAGAAGGAGAAGAGGTGCAACTCAACGGCCCAGAAAATATATTTAATAAAATTATAGAAGAAAACTTTCCCAACCTAAAGAAAGATGT
>NW_026068018.1:234929-363419 GCF_014885135.2 Alexandromys fortis | reverse complement strand
TAAAAAAAAAAATAAAAAATATATAAATAAATAATAAAACCACCTAGCACCTGGGCTATGGGCCTAGGTGCTATGGACCTAAACATCCCTTAGAAGAAGAAATAAAAATAGCTATAAAATACTTTTTAAAAAAAAAATCCTTAGCATTACATTTAAATTTCTTAGCTAAATTTATTTACAACTTGGAGCTAAGAAATGTTTTATTGTTTTCTTTGAATTCCATATATATTTTTTCAGAAATTTTTCATTTTGATAGAGTATTTCCTGTATATTCTACGGAATATGGGTGAAATGATTTTGTTTAGAGACAAAGTTCCAAGTTCAAAACAGTCCTATGAGAATTTTTGTTTGTTCGTTTGATTTCTTTTCTGGGATAGAATCTCCTAATGTAGCCAAGGCTGGCCTTGAATTCATGATCTTCAATTTACCATGTGCTGGGATTACACACATGTATGACCATGCCCTGTTACCATGGGCTCTTTAGAAACCTAAACTATTGTCACACAACGTTTGGAAATCTGTTTTCCATTCCTTTATAAATAAACAAAACATTGTTTTGAGAAAAAAAATATCCGAAGGAAGAATTTTGAATGCCTTTATCATAAAGAAATGATAAATGTTTGCGAAGATAGCTAATTTTTTGTTGTTTTTTTCGAGACAGAGTTTTCTGTGTAACAGTTCTAGCCAGATCTGTCCCCAGGACAGCCTTAAACTTCTGGGACATCTATCCCAGGATGGCCTTAAACTTAGTAGAGATCTCTGCCTCCTCTGACTCCCAAGTGATGGGACCGGTGGCATCACCGGTCAAAGGAGGTAGCTCTTTTAAAAACCTGATCTGAGTATCACACAATGTGTACAAATATTGAAACATCACATGGACACCCCTAAAAAATAATCTTCCATATTCCCGTTTATCAGTTAAAATGCAAAAATGTCTCCCCTTCTACAATATGGGTCTCTGGGTTCTACAATATGATCTCTAGGTGGTGAGATTTGGCTCATCACCAAATCTCACCAATAGGTAAATGGATAAAGAAAATGTACATTTACACAATGGAATATCACTTAGTTATTTAAGAAAAATAAAAGAAAAATATGCAATTTTCAGGTAAATAGATAGAGCTAGAAAAAAAATTATCCTGAGTAAGGTAATCCATATCTACAAAGACAAATATGGTATGTATTCTCCTATATGTGAATGTTAGCTTTTAAGTCTTTGATAGAAATGCTATAGTCCATATAACCACAGATGTTAGGTGTAGAGTAAAGGACTGAAGGCAGGATCTTCCCAGTAAGAGGAAATAGAATACACAGTCATGGAGAGAAAGGGAGGGAAGACAGGGAGAGACGGGTAACACTAACGGCCATTTGAGGGCCTACTATGGTAGAAGATTCTTAAAATACATACATATATGAAATAAATTTAAATTAACCACAAAATAGTAGGGGAGACAAAGCCCCAACTGACTTCTCTAACTGGCTTCTCTAACTACTAAATGAAATCTCCAGTACCAGGTAAGGGTTTCATCTAATTGAGCTGTTGAAAGGGGACTCACGGAAATCCCCAAATAATTCAAGTAGCTGTTGCTTTCCACAAACTGATGGTAAAGCCTGATTACTGAAGACAACACCTACATATCTCACTGAACACAGAGACGTGGAACTGGCACCTAACTAGAGCTTCATTCCATCTAAACACTAACTGATTGGGAACTAAGGCCCAATCAATGACATTGCTCAGGTGGCCAAGACTCTGAGACCAGAGAGGCCATGGACCTAGAGGGAAAGCCAAATACTACTGTTCTGCTAAAGGAATGTGGCAATATAATGACCCTTAACAACATCCTGCTTTACCCACAGAGCAGGTCTTGCTCAGTCATCATAAGTGAAGCTTCCTCCTGAAGTAGATGGGAACTAATACAGAGATCTACAACTGGACAATGGGTAGAGACTGAGAGAGATGTATTCACCAAACCTTAGGGCTCAGGGAACTATGTGGAAGAGGTAGTGTCTTCCATCCCCACTGACTCTGATACACCTAGAAGAAGGTCAAACCTCTATGAGTAAATATCTCTAACTCAAAATAAAAAAGCTCATTACTAAAAGACAAGCATTTTGTTCAAAATAGTTAGTTTAAATGCTGAGAAATCACTTCTAAAACTCCAAGTTGAAGTTTTAAAGGTTACTTACAAAACATTTGTTTCGACAACTAGCAACTACAATAGGCTAAGGTGTTGTCATTGAGTGAACCGATCCTCCTTTTAAAAGACAGGGCCATGCTATATAGACTAGTCTGACTTCAAACTTGCACTCTTCCTGTCTCCGTGCTCTGAATGCTGAGATTATGGCTATAAGCCACCACACTCTGTGACGACTGAAGGATGAGCTTTTATAAATAACCTTGAGTAATCTATAGCGCTCAGCTATCCAAACATAGTAGTATGTCAAAAAGTCATGTTAATAAAATAAAATTTTAAATTCAAAAGTGTTTAAAGCACCAGTGAATCTGAAAAGAAGCTGTGATTATAGTTCTTTTTTAAGAATCATACATTGGAGGAACTGTCTGTGGGTGGACATGGTTTGTTCATATGTCAAAATGGAATAGGACATATGCAAGGCCTTGGGTTTGATCCCAGCACAGGGGGAAAAAACGGGCAAGAAACTCACAGACAATTAATTTTTAGAGATTTCATAAAATCACACATCAAGAAATACATAAATCCCAGATCTTAGGTTGGCAATTGTTTTAGAAAACAGTTCCAGGGGCTCAGTGGCATAGAACACCTTCTGTACAAACATGCAAAGATGAATTTGAAGCCGTAGCACCACAGAAATAGTGCTCCTAAAACCTCAGTTCCGTTAGTAGATACAAGGGTTCACTGGAGCTGTCTACTAGTCTAACCTCAGAAGTCTCTCTATCTTAAGGGAATAAGGCAGAGAGACAGAACAGGACACACATGCCATCCTCCTCTGACCTCCACAAACATGTAAATGTGGAGAGACGTGCACAAATATGCAAATACACTACAGAGAGAGAGAGAGAGAGAGAGAGAGAGAGAGAGAGAGAGAGAGAGAGAGAGAGAGAAAGGGGGAGGGAGGAGAGAGGAGAGCTTTCTTATAAGGTATTTCAAACTGAAACTACAAGATGTGTTTTGAAACAACTAATAAAAAATCATCTTTTCTTAAAACAAAGCACAGATTTAATTTTTAAAATGGTAATTTATGATTAGGTCTACACAGTCAAACACACACATGTTAGTCGTATTTATTCCTCTATCTAAATACAACTAAACAAAACAAGAGAAACAAAAAGTCATCTAAACTTAAGCCTTAGGCTGGGAAAATGGTTCAGCGGGTAAAGTGCTTACTGCACAAGTAAATACTAGGATTTGAGTTCAGACATGACTAAAGCCAGACATGACTATGCACACCTGTCACCCCAGTGCTAGAGTAGAAACAAGATTCTGGGGCTCACTGGCCAGTCAGTCTAGTCAAAATGGCAATCTCCAGGTTCAATGAAAGACCCTGCCTCAAAAAATAAGATGAAGAAAGACTCGAAGAAAGTACCTCAACATCAATCACACACACAAACACACACAGGACAAAAAAGGAGAGAGAGTATGTGCTTCAAAATGCACCAAGTTTTCTCACAGAAGACTAACTCGTTTCTCCCACTTTCCTCTCCTACAAAGGATACAGAATATAGGAAACCAAGGAAGGTAAATCTAAAAGCCAATCATCTGCTAGGTTAATGGTGCACACCTTCAATCCCAGGACTCAAGAAGCAGAGACAGGCAGATTTTTGTGAGTTTGCAGCCAGCCTGGTCCAGACCAGACCAGTCAAGGCTATGTAGTGAGACCCTGTCTCAAAAACAGCCAATAGTTTCTAACTTGCTAGACGACTCCTAGCAAGTCTAAATTAAGCTGATAAATATGGGATTTATAAACTTTAGATTTAATACAATGCTTACCTTTGAATTCCTTCAAGAATATCCTTTACAGCTGCCATTAACTTTTGAAGATATATAAATGCTTCTTCAAATGATGCTATTTTTGAAGTGGTCAGAGTTGAACTTGAGTCCAGTGTCTGAAACACATCTGTGCTAAAAAAACAGAAAGAAAAAAAAGTATGTGCTCATTTAGTACTTATAAGTGTTTTCATTGACGACACATAAAAAATAATATGAGTAATCTTTTGCAATGCTCATCTATTTAAGTAGGAAATCAAAGACAGTGACATGAGAGAAGTCTGGGCTAACATCCACACAAGGGATCTTGGTCACACACCACACAGACCTAATTTAAAGGGAACTTCACTCTAAAAGAGCACAGAGATGAAGGGGAAGTAATACTACTAATAACATACAAGTCAGTACTCCAGAACATAAACATGAAGAATTAGGTATCAGATTAAATAAAAAACTGGATGTTTATCCTTGTAATTCCACTTCCAGAAACTTATTGTGAATTAAGAATTATAAAAAATAATTAGTGAAACCTTTAATATTTACTTAATAAAATACTAAAATATTTTTAAATGTTTATGCTATATATATGGGTCAAAACTAAAAATAAGATGAGGTATTGTAGTATACAACTTTAATCCTAGCAGTTGGAAAGCAGAAGCAGGCAGATCTAAGTTCAAAGCTAACCTGGTCTACACAATGAGTTCCAGGCCAGCCAGGGCTACATAGTGAAACCCTGTCTCTAAATACATAAATAAATATTTACTTAGGTAACAGCAACTATATTAAAAGTCAAAATGCATTATATTGTATCTGAATGGTGTCCTCCCCAAATTTACATTCATCTAGAGCAATGCCTTCTCAACCTATGAGTCATGACCCTTTGAGGTCAAATGACCCTTTAACAGAGTCACCTAAGACTACCTGCAATATCAAATATCTACGTTATGATTCATAACAGAAGCTAAATTACAACTATGAAGTAGCGATGAAAATAATTTCATGGTTAAGGGGTCACCTCAACATGAGAAACTGTTATTAAAAGGCTGCAGTGTTAGGAAGGTGGAGAACCACTGTGTTAGAGCTTCAGTATGGACCTCACTTGAAACAGGTCTTTAGCAAATGTAAATGGTTCAGCTAAATACTGGATCAGAGTAGGCCACACTCTCTCCATGAAGACAAAAGCAGAGACTGGAGGGATGCACTTACTAGGCAAAGACTGAGGAAGACATAAAGACAGAGCAGATTCTTACTTAGAGTTCCCGCCAGTCTTTTGTTTTTCCACTTAAAGGCCTTCTTAACAACGACTAAATAAATTTCTGCTACTTTAAGATACACAGTTGTGGTGAATCATTATAGTTTCCCAACAGAAACATTTTAAACCAGGCTTATGTATGAAAGCTGCATCTACTTTCAGACTCATTAGATTCAACATTATGAAATAAGCTATTCAACCGGTTAATCAGTTTATAGAAAATTATGAACTATCAAAATCAGTTTTTTTATTGGTTTTGCCTGCATAGTATTATTAATGAAGCCAATGAGAATAACAAAGGTAAAAGGAATCGTAACTATAAATCTTTCTGCAAACCAAAAATGCACATTTAAACAATTACCTCAAAAACTTGAATGACAAACTGCAGGAAATCTTTTTGTTTTCCAGACAGGACCTTATGTAGCCCAGGCTAGCCTCCAAGTCACAGCCATTCTGTCCCACCCTCCTGAACAGTAGGATTACTGTGTCACCATGCCCAAATAAAAGATTATTGTTTGACATGAATCAGCAATACAAAACACTCATCCAATTTCCTCGTAAATAGACAATAAAACCTGACCTGATATGATGCAAGTTCAACACTGATTAGTAAGGCACAAAAATGATGGCATTTATAGTTGTATCTAGAACTTGTCTGTTCCTTTTCCTATTGCTATAATAAAATACTGTGACAAAATCAACTAAAGGGAAAGGTTTCCTTCAGTTCACCGTGGGTATGAATGGAGTCATAGGAACTTGAGAAACTGGTCACGTTGCATTTATGGTAAAGAAGCAGAGAACAAGAGATAAATCCACACTGCTTACTTCCTCTGCTTCAGACATCCAGGACCCAGCCAGAGAATAGTGCCGCCCACAGTCGATGGGTCTTTCTACCTTAATTAAGCAATCAAGATAGCCTTCAACAGGCACAACCAAAGGCCCATCTCCCAGATGTTTCTAGATTCTGTGAAGTTGATAACACTAACCATAAATGTATTCTAGTAACTTATATGAGTAATTAAGAATAGACTTACCAGACCCCCAAATGAGTATTTATTTGTGAATGAATTATATTCAATAAATTCTATTGCAATTCTGGTATACAATTAGGTTTTTTAAAAAAAAAAAAAACAAAAAAAAAACTAGTGGCTCAGTGGTTAAGAGCATTGCCTGCTCTTCCAAAGGTCCTGAGTTCAATTCGCAGCAACCACATGGTGGCTCACAACCATCTGTAAAGAGGTCTGGTGCCCTCTTCTGGCCTGCAGACATATACAGACAGAACATTGTATACATAATAAATAAATAAATATTAAAAAAACTAGGCTAAATAAATATGTATTGTTAAGACAATATAAACATCATCACTTACTGAAATGCTAATATATACACAGTCTGTTATTCAGAAATAGCATGGAGCTCTCTAACATGTGGTACAAATGCGTGAATATTATAGATCAACTCCTATGTTTTCAAATATCTCTCTCTCTCTCTCTTTTTATTTTTTATTTTTTTTTTTTTTGGTTTTTCGAGACAGGGTTTCTCTGTAGCTTTGGAACCTGTCCTGGAGCTAGCTCTTGTAGACCAGGCTGGCCTCAAACTCTGCCTCTGCCCTCCAAATGCTGGGATTCAAGTCATGCACCACCACCACTCAACTCAAATATCTTTTATAGCAGCCATTCCTGCCTCCTATAAAAGGTAATTTTCTGTAAACAAGAACATTTGATTAGCGAAAGCACCAAAAATATGTTGAATAGAAAAAGAAACTGATTCATAAAAAATTACAAATTTGTAATATAGTTTTTAATTCACAAGCTAGATGTAGCTATCTTTTTCATATGATGGGTTAGAAAGCCAAATATCAGGCCATAAATTTGTTGAAAAATGTTTAATTATAGCCAAGGAATAAAAAAGGAGCCCAAGAACAAAGCAGACAAATGGGAGGGTAGAAAAAAGGGGAGATAGGTGAGAATGAGGCACAGGGAATATGCAATATAATATACCTGTGGCAGTGTGGTGCACGCCTTTAATCCCAGCACTCGGGAGCAGAGGCAGGCAGATCTCTGTGAGTTTGAGGGCAGCCTGGTTTACAGCGAGTTCCAGGTCAGTCAGGGCTACACAGAGAAACCCTGTCTCAAAACCCAATAAAATAAAATCAGAGGTTTTAAGTTATATAAGCTATCCTAACAGCACCTATCTGCAAAACTATTCAAGGGGAATGCAGCCCAGGTTCAGAACACCTGTCTAAAACCAGGTTCCAAACACTGGTGGGAAAAAGGGGACAGCAAAATGGCTATAACAAGTAAAATCTACTTGCTGTTAACCCTGATGCCCTGGGCTTGATTCCTGGAATTCACACCGCAGAGGGAAAGAACCCATTTCTGCAAGCTATCCTCTGACCTCCACACTATGACACTACTACACACACATACACCCAAATATAAAATAAAAATTTTATATTTTTTAAATGATCTCTGTACCTCCTTTCATTCATTCTAAAGTGTTTTATGTTTATATACTAAAGTAATAGTATTTTCCTTTTAAACAAAAGTATTTATACACCTTTAAACTCTTATATGAATTTTCTTTAATCGAAGGAACTTTTCTCAAGTTATTTCCAATTTAATTACAGACTTGCAATCTGCTAAGCTGCTGAATCAATCTAAGTGTCTCACTGGTTGTGACCTATGCAAGCAATGTTCCTCATCATGATTACAATAGAATCACCTAGAACAATTTTTTTTGGTAATTATTAATTTTTATTTTGTGTGCCTTGATGTTTTGCCTGCATGTATGTCTGTGTGAAGGTGTAAGACCTTGGAGTTACAGACAGTTGTGAGCTGCCATGTGGGTGCTGGGAATTGAAACCAGGTCCTTTAGAAGAGCAGTCAGTGCTCTTAACCACTGAGCTATCTTCTCAGCCTCGAGAGATTATTTTAAATGCATTCTCAGGCTCAACTCTTCCCCTACTGAATCCAAATTTCTAGGAATAGTGTTTAAATATAGAAACTTAAAAATTTTTCCAGGTAATCCTGATGTTTACACTGATTTAAACATAAATACTTCTAATGCACCAACAGGATCAAAAGCCCACAGTACAATAAAAATCAAAGCCCAAACACTAACTACAGTAGAAATTGTAATAACGGAAACCCTACAAAAGCAAACTTGTAATGATAAAGTGGAGGATGTCTTGGGAATTTAGTACCTGTTCTGATATATTAAAGTCCAAACATTCTCCAGGATAGACCATATTTCTTGATGCCTAGTAAACTGGGGAAGAGGAGAATCCGAGAAAACAGTGACGTCTTGGTTATGAAGCTTCAAAGAAGTGTCTTTCTGCTTTTTATTCACTGTGCTTTCTGAAGAATCTGGCTTCAGTTTTGTCTTGACCTGTGACATAAGAATTATACAAAATGCATACCAGTCCTTCACTAGCAACTGAGAAAACAGAGTCACTAACATACTGGACATTCTGGTTACTCTTTCTTTCATATGTATATTCCTAGAATATTCCTAGAAAAGCACTAGACTTAGAAAAAATATTTTTCTTTCCTGCTTAAATCAAATAATATATCAGTTTATTTACTACAGAGATCTTTCTTACCTAGCATTCAAATGTCAATATACTGTATGGAGAGACAAAGGGCAAACTAGGATGATTAAACGGGCAGAGGACAGAAGGTAAATAAGGAAATCTGGAAAGGGACTATTAAAGGCCATTTGAAAAAACATTTGGAAATCTACCACTGTGTAAGTGTCTTAAAATGTATACATATATAAAAGGAATCTAAATGGAGTCACTGAATAATGGGGGACACAATACCTCAACTAGATATCTTATGCCACCAAGTAAAACCTTCAATGGCAGAAATGGGTTACATCATGTTGAACTGTTGGTCGAAGCAGCCCCATGGAAACCCCTGATTACTCTCTGCAATCTGACAGTGTGGGAAGACCATATTGCTGAAGACATCATTTACACATGCCATGTAACATAAAGAAGTTGAGCTATGCCTAACTACAGCCTTCACTACAACTGACTGTTCATGGTACTGGAAGATACACTATACGCTACCATAGGAGAATATTTCCCAGCAACAAACCCTGTGGCCTACAAGGTTAACCGACCTACAAGATATACTTGTGCAACAGTAACACAAATGTTATAGGAATACCCAACCACTTTCTGATTGGAATTAAGGCCACTCCATAAGATGAAATCTATATCTGATGCTACTAAGTGGTCAAGAACCTGAGACTAGATAGACTGTGCGCCTAGGGAAAACCTAATACTATTATTTACAAAAGGAACATAGCGATAAAATAATGTCTAATGACATATTGCTATACACATAGTTCAGTGTCTTGCTCAACCTTCATCAGAGAAGCTTCTTCTTGAAGTAGATGGGAACTAACAAAGAGACCCACAACTGGACAATGTGCAGAGATTGAAAGACTTACTCAGTCCTAAATGGGATGTCGTCAAGGCTCAGGGGTCTATGTGGAAGAAGAGATGGAAAGACTGTAGGAGCCAGAGGTGACAGAGGACACCAAGGAAACAATGTCTTCTAGACACAATAGTACTGAAGCACGTATGAATTCAGAGACTGTAGCAACACACACAGGGCCTGCACGGGTTCAAACCATATCAGGTCCCAGCACTGAGAGGGTCAAATGGACATAGGCTCTCGTGCCTGACCAAAAAGTTATTTGCAATTGATACCTGCTTGCAAAAGCAAAATTAGTTTTATCCACTGGGTTTATTAGCCATATTTTAAGGCTGCCCAGGAGTAGCTGACCAACATAAAACAAAAATCACTATTTCCTTAGGGTTAAGTTTCCACGTTAATAAAAGAATGATTTCCAAAGTTAGCTTAATACTATTTCTATGCTTTAAACTGTTGTGGGGTTTTTTTTGTTTATTTCTTTTTTATATCAGCTTACTCAGTCCTTGTGACTACATAGTACTATGACACAGAACTGAAACCCTATGAAACAGAAACAATTCAGACTTTGAAGTGAAGGAAACTGAGAAATACAAAGATTAAAAACATCATGCAAGATAACTCAAATGGTAAGAAGCAAAAGAGATTTGACTCTCAGCAATCTAGAAAGTTATGATCCTACACCAAATGCAGAGGTATTACCATGCTATACTTTGTGGGGCAGAAAGCAAAATGAGATGATCTTCTCAGTTTCCCTGTTTGTATTAAATTATGAACTTACATATATAAATAATGGCCCTATATATTTTTTCCTGAAATTAATTTTTGTGGCAATACTGGGCTGGAACTCAGAGCTACACCTCCATCCAGATAACTGCTTTAATATCCATAAATGTTTAAAACTGAGTATTTGCCTATTTCTCCTTTGCTCTGGCTCTTAAATCTGAGTATACACAATCATGTAAGTAAATTTAAAAAAAATAAATAAACATTTATATAGCACTTACTATCAGCCAGGCACTAATTTCTTCAGTAATAGTTCATTCTTATGGCAATTTTAAGTCAACAATTATTATTATACTCATAATACAAAAAAAGGGGTAAAGATTCAAAAGAATTTAAAGAACTAGAGGCAAAAAAAAAAAAAATCCTGAAACAACAACAAAAATTCCACAGGTCAGAGTTCTGAGCATGTAAAACCTAAAACTAATCAACAAAATTGATTTGAATTATTCTAGCATAGTGGTTGATCAAAATTTTGGGGTATCTGAGAAATAACAAAACAAGGATGTCTTTTCCTACTTCCACCCCTCTTACACACATAGCTGAAAATGGTACTAGTTAACTGTTTCATCCTAGTTTCTCAGAAGCTTTCCAGAAGCAAACAGAAGATGAGTAATTCTTTTCTTGGTTTTCCATACTTGATAACTAAGATAAGGTGTACTTCTCAAGTTATTATATTAAGAAACCTTATTTTGGAAATAATATATTTATTGTTCAGGTTAGAAACATAGATAGATATTTGAAACATGAATCAAATCTAATGAATTATCCAAACAATGTCTAGCAAAATATATTCTAGGGTTCAGGATGTATCTCAGTTGATGGAGAGCTTTGCCTAATATGCATGACACTGTTGATTAGATCCCAAGCACTACATAAACAGAGCATTATAGTACACATCTATAATCCCAGTACTCAGGAGATAAAGGCAAGAGTACCAAAAAATTAAGGTTATCCTTGGCTACATTGCAAATCTGAGGCTAGCCTGGGCTACATGAGACCCTGTCTCAAAAAAAAAAATCTCAAAATTTATTTTGTTATTGTTTAAATTATTTTATGTGTATGAGTGTTTTGTCTGCATTCATGTATGTGTACTGTGTGCATGTCTGGTGCCAGAAGAGGTCAGAAGATGGTATCAGAATCTTTGAAAGTAGAGTTAAGGATAGTTGTAAACCACCATGTAAATGCAGAGAACTGAACCTTAATATTCTCCAAGAGCATTAAGGACTCTTAACTGCTAAGCCATCTCTCTAGCCCCTCTTTTTTGTGTGTGCACAGCTTTCTCTTGTCCATAAATGAAATAATATAAAATTCAACAACAAGAAAATAAAATCCCAAGTTTATAGTGGTATATACCCATAATGTCAATACTACAGAGTACTAAAAAAAAAAAACATGCATTTGAAGCTTGGTGAACTATATAGACAAATTCTATCTTGAAAAACAAATAATTCAACTATTCTGATATACCTTCCATAGAAAATGAATGTTCCATAATCTGTAATAACACTTGTCTATACTTCAATTTACTTAGTATTTACTCAATGCCTTTAGAATGCTAGGGTAAGTCACGGTAATATATCCTTTTATTGTTGGCCACTAAATCCACATTTGAAATATATGATTAACTACTCTAAATAGTACTCCATAGGTATCTTACCTCTGCAAGTACTTGAAGCAGTTTGTTTACTTGCGCAAAGGTCTGTGGAAGAATGCCATCATAATTTGACCTTGTACTGAAGGCATGTAACAAACTTTTAGAATCCTGAAGCAGAAATTTTACTGTTTTAAAATCCACTGCATTATTAGCTGGTAAGAAAAAAATTAAGAAAAAAAATTGAGAGAATAAGCATACAACATTTGCAACTAAGTATTAATTCTGCATTTTAAAGAGAGCAGACATTTATACATACATGTCACAACTAGTATTTACAATTTAAAGAGAGTAGACATTTACACATACATGTCACAACTAGTATGTCTCTCTGGTACGAAAGCAACAACTGAACACATTTATTTATAGACAAAGTGTTCATGTTGAATCTGATATTCTGTTTTCGGATTCTAGGAGTTTCTTGAATACAGCCAACTTCAAAGGATAGGAAAAGTGAGATATTACATTCTTCAGTAAAAGGAATTAATCACCAGACAAAAAGCCCAAGCATGGTGTGTTCAAAGTTGAAGCTGTCTCACATCCAGATGACTATCATAAAGGAAGAGTCATATAAGGGACAAGCATATAAGTCAGATGTGACTCCTACCATGACTGCAGAGCTATCATGTAATAACTTACCTGAAATTCTATCACGTGAAAAGTAAAACAAGATTTATTGAAAATAATGTGTTATCTCTCTGCATACAACAAAAGTTCAGCTAATAAAAAATTTGGACAACAATAAGAAAAAAAAGCTATAATTTTCCTCCTGTAAGTTAAATTAAGATAATCTACCATAACTTTTTCTCAATAGGCTAAAAATATTTCCACTAATTCCGAAGTTATTGGTAAAAATCATTTCAAAGTTTTAAAAAGTTAGGAAGAAGACAGGCATAGTAGTATATGCCTGTAATTCCAGTGCACAAGAGCAAGAAGCAGGGAAATCGCTATATTGAGGGTCGGTCTGTCTCATACAAACAAACAAAAAAATTTTTTTTTGAAAATGAAATAAAAAAATGAGAGAAAAGACAAATCTTTCTGTCATTAAAATATAATGCTAAGTAGTTGCTTCCAAAGGCAGAAATCATCATGCTGCAAAATTTGCTTTGCTTCTGTTTTAATGTTCATGGTTTCAGAGGTTCTGTGCGTGCGCGCACACGCACACACACGCACACGTGTGACCGTGTGTACATGTTCATGCACAAGGAAGCAGAGTACAACCTCAGGCATTCCTCTCACAGGTGCTTTTAAATAAGATCCCTCACTGGCGTGCACAAGCCCAGAGATCCACCTGTATTCACCTCCTATCCCTATATATCATCACCTCCCTATCCTTGTATACAAATACATACTTCTGCATCTGGCTTTTTCACATGGGTTCTGGGGCTGGGACTTAGATACTTTTGAGTATGTGGAAGCACTTTACTGATTGAGCAATACCCTCTTCTACAGAAACTATTATATTTAAAATTGAGCATGGCTTTCTATTGACAAAATGAGCTAAAAATGAATAAGGCATCCCTATGTATCACTTACACAAGAACTTGCTTATGAGATTCTGAAGGAACAAATGAAATTTTAAAAATATATTTCAAAGGCTGGAGAGATGGTTGAGCTGTTAAGACTACATGGTCTTGTAGAGGACTTGGATTCAATGCACTTATATGGTTGTCAACAGTCCTAACTCCAGTTCCAGGGGATTTGCTGGCCTCTTCTGGTCTCCATGCATGTAGTACACAGAAACATGCAGATAAAACATCCATTTAAGATAAAAAATAGCCGGGCGGCGTTGGTGCATGCCTTTAACCCCAGCACTCAGGAGGCAGAGGCAGGTGGATCTTTGAGTCCTTTGTGAGTCCTTTGTGAGTCCGAGGCCAGCCTGGTCTACAAGAGCCACTTCCAGGACAGGCTCCAAAGCTACAAAGAAATCCTGTCTCAAAAAATAAAAAATAAAATAAAATAAAATAAAATCCTTTTTAAAAGAAATAAATTTACTAATAAATTCAATAATTCTTTTATTTTTTTGAGACAGGATCTCACTACTTATGCTGATTGGTCTGGAACTTGCTATATAGACAAGGCTGACCTTGAACTCAAGCACTAGGATTAAAGGCTTATGCCACCACACCCAGCAATATTTAGTAACTCTAAATTACTAGGATATTTATAGCAAAGACTTCACTTTATCCATACCCTGCCTCCCACACCAAGTCAGCATTTTTTCTTGACAAGAACACTTTTAGTTCTTTTTGTAGTCAATGACTAGTTCAAATTTCTCTGGGAAAGAAATAAAAGATGCTACATGTGGTACAGATTGTAGAATTGATGAACTGCCTAACTCTAAGAAAAGCTAAACTGTGACTCCAACTACAGGAGACCCTCTGCTGGCCTCTTTTCTCACCAAGCCCACATGTGGTATAGACATACACAGACAAAATATGCATACACATGAAATAATTTAAAAATAAAATTAAAAAAATGGTATTAAATGTCTGGTAAAGATATGCTTTCATGTCCAATTGGTTGGTTGTCCTAAGCATCTTGAAAAATAACCTCTACCATTAAAGAAATGCCCTAAAATTTAAAAAGTTCTCTTGGGGCTGGAGAAATGCATCTTGAAAAATAACCTCTACCATTAAAGAAATGCCCTAAAATTTAAAAAGTTCTCTTGGGGCTGGAGAAATGGCTCTTGGCTGTTCTTCCAGAGGACCCTGGGTTCAATTCTGAGCACCCACATGGCAGCTCACAACTGTCTGTAACTCCATTGCCAAGGGATCTGACAACTTCACACCAATGCACATAAATTAAGCTAAAAGAAATGATGTTTACAAAATTAAACAAAAGTTCTCTTAGAAAATAAATTTTAAAAAAATGAGATGGTGTTACGCGCCTTTAATCCCAGCACTCGCAACACAGAGGCAAGTGGATCTATCTCTGCATTCAAGGTCAGCATGGTCTATAATAGAGAGAGTTCCAGAACAGTCAAAGAGTTATATAGAGAAGGCCCAGTTCAGAAAAACAAAACAAACCAATTAAAAAAAAAAAGTTAGCTTCTAACTAGGCCTGGTGGCCCACTCATGTAATCCAAGCCCTTGGGAGACAGGGGCAAAAGGACTGATGGTTATACTGGGTAGTTTTGTGTCTACTTGTCACAAGCTAGAGTCATCAGAGGAAGGAGCCTCAATTAAGAAAATGTCCCCCATAAGATCAGGCTGTAGGAAAACCTGGGGCATTTTCTTAATCAGTGATCAATGTGGAAGGGCCCAATCCATTGTGGGAGGAGGTCACCTCTAGGCTGGTGGGTCTAGGTCCTCTACAAAATCAGGATCAAGCCAGTAATAAGCAACACCCATCCACGGCCTCTGAATCAGCTCCTGTCTCCAGATTCTGGCCCTGTTTAAGTTCCTATCCTTACTTCCTTCAATGATGAACTATGATGTGGAAGTATAAGCCAAATAAATCTTTTCCTCTCTATTTGCTTTTGGTCAAGGTGTTTCGTCATAGCAATAATAACCTAACTAAGAAAATGGGCATTCAAGGCCAGCCTAGGCTATTTAACAAGTTACAGGACAACTTGACCCTGTCTGATAAAATAAAAAACTGAAACAAATAATTGGCAACTTCTAACAATCAACATTTATTCAGTTCTTACCATAGATAATATATAAGGAACTGTGTCCTAATTTCCTTTCTGTTGTTTTGGAAAATTACACTGACCAAAGGAACACAGGATAGGTTTACTGAGTTTACTATTCCAGGTTACAGTCCATTACTGCAGGGATGGCATGGCAAGAATTTGAAGAATCACAATCATAGGAGTAAAGAGAAACAAATGTACCCTTCCTTGTTTGCTTGTTGCACTATATTCAACTAGCATTCCCTACCTTTACACAGTTCAAGTAACAGCCTAGGGAATGATGCTACTCACAGTGGGCTAGGTCAATTAACAATTAAGTTAATTCCCCAAAGATTTGACCACATGATAATCTGATCTATATCAGAAGCTCTCCTCTCAGGTGATTCTAGACTGCTGCAAGTTGACATTTCATTTTTAAAAATTATTTATTACATTTATTTTTTGTGAGTGAGCATGTGTGTATCATGACACACATGGAAGTCAGAGGACAGCTTTGAGGAGTGAGTTCTCTCATTTCACCATGTGGAGAATGGTGATCAAAGACTTCCAGGTGTGGCAATGTGGGACCCTCACCCCTTATTCTCAAAGGGACAAAAAGAAATTTCCTAACAGAATGTTTTAAAATTAAAAACACAGACTAGCCTCACGTTCCCAGAAAGACAGCACTTTCCTTCCTCCTCCCATCCGGGAGATTCCAAACATAAGGACACTCAGCTCAGCCCAGCCAGCCACCTGGTTCAGGCTTATAAAGATGGCCAGACTCAGGAACAGGGTGGCCTTGCTCTAAGAACAAAGAATCAGCTGACACAGCAGGATGGGACAGAGCAAAAGACCTTGCACTGTGCCAAAACAACTTCAAAAAGCCTCTTTGTAGTTACACCTTTAAAAGCCTACCCCACAGAGTTGATACAACTCCTCTCTACCTCACTGCAGTGGGGGTTAGAGATAGGTTCCAAATTGGTTCATATTACACTAAATAAACTTTGCTTATTACAGTCTGGGCCTCTCTGGGAAAACAGCAGTAAGCGTCTTTACCTGCTGAGCCATCTCTCTGGCCTGCAAGTTTTACACTTTTACACTTCAGTAACAAGGCAGAGAGCATGATGTATGTGATGTACACCTACCTAGAATATGCCTCTATTTTTTTGGTCTTAACTTCTAAAGAACTTCCTATTAAAATGTGTGTTCAAATGTTACAATAATTATTTGTGTAGGTTTTGGATTTTGTGCCTTTAAACTCATTTTTTAACCAGGACTGGGGATTGAACCCGGGTCGTTATACACTCTAGACAAGTATTTTTTCACTAAGCTACAATCCTATACTTTTGTTTTGTTTTATTTTTGTTTTTCGAGACAGGGTTTCTCTGTAGCTTTAGAGCCTGTCCTGGAACTAGCTCTTGTAGACCAGCTGGCCTCAAACTCACAGAGATCTGCCTGGCTCTGCCTCCTGAGTGCTGAGATTCAAGTACACTCCCATACTTTAAACCTAATTTATTGAGGGAAGGAGGAAGGAAAGGAGGGAGAGAAAGGGTGGGAGGGAGCAAGAACTGCATATATGTATGCATATGTATGTTGTTGAGGTGCCTATGAATGCATGAATAAAGGCTAGAAGTTGATATCTTCAAGTATTCCTTGGTTGTTTCCCCACCTTATTTTTTCAGTTATCATCAATCCTGGACCTCTACCTGAATTAGCTAGCCAGCAAGTCCTTGAAATCCACCTGTCTCCATCTCCCAAGCACTGGGATTAGAGCACACTGCTACACCCAGTTTTTCCTGGGCTCTAGGGCTCTAAACAGAGGTCATTATGTTTATGCAGCAAGTACTTTACCTACTGTCTTACTTGGGGTTTCTATTGCTGTAAAGAGACACCATGACCATAGCAACTCTTATAAAGGAAACCATTTAAATGAGGTGGCAGCTTATAGTTTCAGAGGTTTAGTCTATTACCATCATAGTGCGACATGGTGGCTTGCAGGCAAACATGGAGTTAGAGAGGTAGTTGAGATTTCTGTATCTTGCCCAGGCAACAGGAAGTGGTCTGAGACAGTGGGGGTGGCTGGCTGGAGCTCCCCGTGGGGGCCACTTTCTTCCAAACCACCACACCTACCGGGTGATCTCTTAAGCCCATTTTGGTTCATTCTTTCCCCCTCCCTTTTTTTTCGCCCCTTCTGCTTTATAAAAAGTCCCATGTAGGCTGCTCTTGCACTCACTAGTAACAGTTTATCTTGAACTTCTAATTTTCCTGCCTCCACCTCCCATATGCTAAGATTACAAGCATATACCAACCTATTAGATTGATTTAAAGTTGTACAGACTATTGTGAAAGAAAAAAATTAAAAGATTCATACCTTTCAAGAGATTTTCATATAGGCTCTCAATAGTTAACAGCAAATTATTTTCCATAACTAATCCAAATACAGCCAGCCAATGTTTTTTAAAGCACTGCAATATGTTTATTAGAGTCCATGGTGGTTTCAAGTACAGCACCTAGAAAGTATTACAAAATTATCATCTGTTTATTTACCTGTTATTTAAACATACCTATGTAGGAACTTATATATATCCCTAATGAAAATACAGCTATTCACACTATTTTTATATTAAGAGGTGCTAATCACAATTTTAAAGAGGTAGGTCTATTACAGATTGATTTTTATAAAATTCATATTATTAACCTTTAGTTCCATAACTTTTAAATAAATAAAGAAAGCAAACTCTAGTTAGAGTAGTATAGTTTTAACCAGAATGGTACCTCAAACTATTTTTTTCTTTTTTTAAGTTAATGCTTTTGCTGTATTTTATGTGAACAAGTGTTTCCTGCATATATGTCTATGTACCACATGCGTGTCTGATCCCCACAGCGGCCAGAAGAGAGCATCAGATCCCCTGGAATTGTAGCTACAAATGGTTATGGGTAGCCATGTGGATGCTGGGACCTGAACCTGGCTGGGTCCTTTGCAACAACAGCAAGTGCTCTTAACACTGAGCCACCTCTCCAGTCCCTCAATCTTCCCTTCCATATGGTCATTTCCATAAGTAAAACAATCTAAATATTTCATACTAGAAGAGGGAAAAATCTATATGAAAAATAATCAAATCCAACTGTCACTTGCTACACTCTTACAAAAACATATTTATAGATAATTGGTCTCAGTTTAGGAAAATATCAATGCCTTTTTCTGAATCATCCTATGAAATATCCAATTTATAACAATCCTCCTAAATCTTTTATTCTTCTTCATTATTTTTGCAAATATATCACACTGGCAAGTTTTAGAATCTTGTTGAATAGCTAGAACAAAGGCATCAGCTACAACTAATGGGTTATAACATTTCTCTTAGCAAAAATGTGAATTTGAAACAAGTATTAAACTAATTTTTACTGCTGGCAGTGGTAGTGCAATCCTTTATTTTCAGCACTTTTGAGGCAGAAACTGGTAGTTCTCTGTGAGCTCACGGGCAGCCTGGACTACAAAGTGAGTTCCAGGGCAGCCAGGACTGTTACACAGAGAAACCTTGTCTCAAAGAACCAAAAATTAAATCAAAGTAATAAACTATGTTTTATAAGTATGCTTGCTAAATTTGATGTTTTAGTATTGAAGTTTAGTATGCTTGCTAAATTAAACTGTAGAAAAAAGGACATTAAGCTAAAGAAATTAAAATTTCCTTAATTTTTAAAAACAACTTGTTTATTTTTATGTGCATTGGTGTGAAGGTGTCAGATCTCTGTAGTTACAAACAGTTGTGAGCTACCATGTGGGTGTTGGGAATTGAACTTGGGTCTTCTGGAAGAACAGCCAATGCTCTAAACGCTAAGTCATCTCTCCAGCCCCCTAAATATCTTATTATGATCAATTTTTACTCTCATATTTACATAGCATAAAAGTCAAATATAGAGTGAGATACGGTGGCGTATACCTTTAATCCCAGCAATGGGGAGGCAAAGGCAGGCAGACTGCTGTGAGTTCAAGGCCCACCTGGTCTACATAGAAAGTTACTAGACAGCCCAAGCTACATAGAGAAACCCTGTCTTGAAACACACACAAACACAAAGTCAAATATACAGACATTTTGTCATACATTTTGAACAAATCAAATTGAATGAGCAAAATATTTATATTTTGTTTATTTTGCTTGGTCTCTTGTACCCCAAGCTCACTACATAGCCAAAGATAATCTTGAATTCCTGATCCTCTTATATATACCTTCAGGTGCTAGGGTTATAGGCATGTATTCCAGACACGATTTATGTGCCACTGGGAATAAACCTGCAGCCTTAGGTTGCTAGGCAAACATTTTACTAACTGAGCTATATCCTAGTCCTTGTGCAAGAACTTTAAGGATTCAATTTAAGCTCTAGGAGGTCAATTTATCAAATATTCACAGTAGATGCACAACAACTATTAGTTAATTTAAAACAAATACAGAATCTTCCCTTGGAGTACCTTTTCTTTCTCATTTTTCCTTAATATATCAACTTTTGCTCTGTTCAAAGTGAAATAAATACTATACAAACCTAGCCTATAAGAAATATTCATCATATAATTATCAAAAAGTTATTACAAGGCCAGCAATGGTTCAGCATATTAAGACACTTGTCACCAAGTCTGACAACCTGGGTTTAATTATGACAGAAAGAGAGAATCAATTCCTGCCAAGTTGTTCTCTGACTTCTACAGGAGCACCAAGGCAAACACATACCTGCATACATGTATACACTTGTGCACACACAAAAAACAAAATAAATATATAAAATCAATTTGAAATTTTTTAATTATTATAAAACTTAGAAAAATGTGATATGGATCACTGTAAAGTTTTTTAACTTACACAAATATCTTCTAAGATAACCAATCATCAATAATAAAAAGAAATATCAACTAATAAAACTATGTACCTCCATCCAAAGATTTCCAAAAGCAATTTTCATTTCTGTTTCTAATATTGAAGATAAAGCTGTTCCAAGAGATTTTTCAAAATCACATATAATGTGCTCAAGCACAATGGACAATCCAGAATTTGTAGATTTTTCCTTAGATGTCTCCTGTACAGGTGCTGTTTCTTTAAAGACAAAGTTTCAGGTTTTATCAAAAGAGGTTATCTCTTGTTTTGAGACAGGGTTTCAAGCAGTACAAGTAGGTCTCTAAGTTACTGTGTAAGTGAGGATGACCTTGACCTTCTGACCCTCTTGTCTCTATTTCCCAGTGCTGGAATTACAAGCAGGCATCGCCACCACGCTAAGTTTATATTGTACTAGGATCAAACATAAAGATAGGGCTATGCTCGTTCTAGGAAAGTACTTGACTAGCTGAACTACATCCCCAGTCCCCACTTAGGGTTTTTGACAAAAAGCAAAAACAACACCCCCCAAACCCTAAAATGTTTTTTACTCAAATGGAAATATGAAAAAACCATGTTATTTTAACTAAAATAAATTTTATTATTTGTGTGTGTGTGTGTGTGTGCAGCAAGTGCTTTTATCCATTAAGCCATGTCACTGGCCTCATTTTGCATATTTTTAATTATTGACCATCTCTTAACATTAAGGCACTGTTTTTATTATTTAAAAAATATAAATGAACAAAAAAACAGTAAAATAAAAAAATAGCAAAATGAAACAATGAAACAAGAAGCCCCCCCCCCCACACACACACACAGTTAGTCAGCTACTCCAGGGCATTGGGCCTACTCTCGAGTGTGGTTGATATACTCAGCCAGATTCCATTGGAGAAAACTGATTTTCTCATTCCAGCAGGTATCAATTGCAAATAGTTCCTTGGCTAGGGGAAAGACTTTGTATATATTTCTTCTCAGGGCTGAGATGAATTTTATTTTTTTCAAACAGAATAATTATAAGAATGCCTTATTTTCTGTTTAACTACCTGGCAACTGCATCAAAATTGGTTTTCTTCCCCAAAATGGTACATATTTCAACCCATATCAATAAAGTGTTTTAAAATGACCAAAGTTTCTGGCTTATCTACAGCCATGCCAACCTCCTTTAAAATAAGCTTTTATAAGTTCAGCTGTTACCATTTCATTAACATTATCCTTTTATACTTGAAAAGTCACTACAATTTCTTTACAATAAATTCAAATACTGAGGGACTCATCTCCACAGACACCAGCTAAGGGAATGGGCAAACTGAAGTTTACTCCTGAAAAACCATCAACTATAATATCCTGTAATTCCTCCCAAATATCATGACAAAGACACACTATTCTCAAAAAGGGAACAAAGCAGTATATATGAGTGCATTAATATTTATACAATTACTTAGATATACAAGTATATCTAATGTAAAAAGTCAACAATTGCTTTCTCCACAGAGAAGAGGCCAGAAAAAATGGTCAGATTCCTGGAACTAGAGTTGTTTGTGAATGTTGGCAAATGAACTCTGGTCCTGTGAAAGAGCAGGAAGCACCCCTAAGTACTGAAGGAAAGTTCCCCAGAAAAAGAAAAGTTGTAGTGGCATATTAATTATTTTGATAAATAAATCTTGCCTGAAGACCAGAGGCAAAGCTAAAGCCACTACAGATCAGGCAGGCATGGTGACATCTTTAATCCCAGGATTTGGGTGACAGAGTTAGATGGATCTCTGTGAGTCCAAGGCCACTTTGGGCTACACAAGATAAATGCAGAAACAAATCCAGGTGATGGTCCCTCACCATGAATCCTAGTACTAGGGAATCGTACACCCTTAATCCCAGCACTAGAGGGCATATAAAATGAGAGGAGACAGAGGCTTGGTTTGTTTAGTTTGCAGTCGCCCAGCCTTGGTAGAGGTAAGACTTCTCTAGCAATGTAGTAGTTCATCAAATACCAAATCATAGAATAGATCATTCTAATAAAAAGTCAGTATTGCCCTTATATTTCTTAATTATTAGTTTAAACTTTAAGAAAAAATTATTTTACTAGAATTGTATGATATCTGATTTTTCTGTATTAATAAAGTATTAGGAATATGAAACTAATTTTACAAAAAATTAAAAAGTTTCACTTCAAAAGAATACTTACTACAACCATTAATAATTTAAAAGATACATTTTGCAAGGTACAAGTTCTGCCCACAATGATTATAAATAAGTAAATGTGAGAAAATGAATAAAAATAAAATTAATTGGTAAAAGTATATGGAGATAAACAGCAAAAATAGTAATGTTTGTTTTTGCATTTTTATAATTTTCATTTAATACATGAGTAAGTATTCTAAACTTGCTATTATATTAAAAATGTATTAGATAAAAATGTATTATTAGTTTTAAATGTTTCCAAAAATATTAGTGCACAAGAGGTACTTCTTTCTAATCATTAGTAGTAAAATTACCTGCTTTCAGCTGTTGCTTAGAAATACAAGGCTGAGGACACACACTTGTGTTCAGAGCTAAAGATACTATCTCTGCATCCAATTCTTCTTTACTGAGTGACTTCACACCACTTATCAGTCCTTTACTTCTTAAATTTCTATCATCCCTGAAGGTGTGGTTATGGGAAAAAAAAAAATTTTAGAAGATCAACTATATGTCAATTCAGAAACACAAGTTATTAATATAAACATTAAAAATGGTTAGAAATTTAGAAATGAACTCAATAAAAGCATTTATATGGAACTAAAGGGGTTGTTTAGTGGTTAAGAGTACTTCCTGCTTGTTCAGAGCACCAGATGCCTTGGCATCTGAGGGTTCCTACACTCATACTCACATGCCCACACATACATAAACAAAATTAAAAATTATAAAAATAAAACTTAAAAAAAGATTAAAGCTTAGATTATTTGAAGTTTCTATAAACTTCTCTTTAAGCACTAGCAATAGCCCATAAATTTCATATGGTGCCTTTCAACCGTCATTCAATATTTGTACTTCTGTGCTCATGCACACATGTGTCACATGCACACGTGCCCGCAGAGGCCAGGAGAGGCTGTCAGATTCCCTGGAAGTGAAGAAGTTCTAGGTAGTTGTAAGCTGCCCGATGTCCGGTTGAAAATCAAACTTAGGTCCTCTGCAAGAGGAGTGCATGCTTTTAACTGCTGAGGCATCTCTCCAGCTCCTAAGCATCTTCTTAAGAAACAAGGAAAAAAGGGGGAAGAAAGGCATACCAGTACTTTCTGGGATGATCAATATGTTTTATATATTGAGAGAAATATGAACCATGCTACTGTGTCAATTTGATATGCTGACAGTTATTAATATATCTGTGCATTCCAACATAAGTACATTTTTTTCTCAAAAACAAATAACTAAAAAATAATCAAGCTAGATAGGGAGTGAATAAAGATACAGATGACAGAAAAAAAACAGCAGACTCTTAATAATTGTTGTAGTTACATTAGGATTCCATTCCCCCCTGCCTTCTGGAACTGGGAATTGAGTCTAGGGCCTCATGGATGCTAGTAAGAGCTCTGCCACTCAAGTATATTTCCAGTCCCAGGAGTTTATTCTTCACTTTGAATATTGCTGGAATTCTTCATAATATAAATAAAGAAGTACCATTTAATTTTTAGAACAATAAGGGCAGCGAGTGAGGAAGTAGAAAGCATGATAGTGTTAAGAGTAGTAAAGGGGAAAGTAGCATGATTTAATGTGGAGTGGTGGCAGGGAGACAAAGAGACCCAGCAGAACAAAATATGAAAGTATGTTCTTTACACTAGGACTCAGCATAGGACTTTGGAAACAGATCAAATATGGCACTTTTCACTCACTTAATAGTTTAAATCAGGCACAGTTCAGGGAGTCCTGAGGAAGAGGGGAAAGAAGGATTGAGCCAGAAGGGTCAACGGCACCACAAGAAAATGGTCCACACCATCAACTAACCAGAGTTCACAGGGACTCACTATCAGGGAGCCCATATGGTTGACCTAGGTCTTCTGAATACACGTTATAACTGTGTAGCTTGGCATTCTTGTGGGGCTCCTAACAGTGACCAGGGTCTGTCTGACTCTTTCACCTGCTTTTGGAACCTTTTTCCTTCTACTTGGTTGCCTCATTTAGCCTTAATATGAGGGGATATGACTAGTCTTAAAGCAACTTAATATGCCATGTTTCGTTGATATCTCTAGAACTGTCCGTTTCTGAAGAGAAATGGAGGAGAAATGGATCTGGGGAGAGCAAAGATGGGGGGGCTAGGGAGCGGGAGGAGAAGAGGAAGAGGAAATGAGGTTGGGATGTAATACATGAGAGAAAAATAAATAAATAGAAGGAAAAACCAAGAGTTTATTTTTTTAATAATGATAGATTTCAAATGTCTTCAAAATACAAGTAAAACTATCAAATAAGTAGGTGAATATATTAGCCTGGAACTTAGAAGAATCATACAGACCTGAGATATTAATTGAAGTTGTTAGTTCAGATAGTAAATCTAAGGGAAACACTTAAAATAATCTGGAGCAGTGGATTCTGATTCCAGATCTCCTCATCTCATGAGGAGTCTGCTTTCTCATCTCTTTAAATGAAATTTGCTTTCCAAGGTTTCAAAGAAAATAATGTATAGTATACTCTATTGTGTTTTTTCCTATTACTACTTCAGCAACTGATAACAAGTGTAACATCATCACCATCATTATCTATGCAGCCAAAGACATGCACCCTCACAATAGGTACAAGTTGGAAGAAGACCTCTACAGCACACATTTAAACATTTACAGTATCAACATTTAAAGAAAAGCCCTGTTGAGTGCAGCAGCACATACCTTTATTCCTACTACTCAGAGCACAGAAGCAAGTAGGTCTTCATGAGTTTGATGCCAACCTGCTTTACATAAAAATTCTAGGCTAGGCAGGCAGTGGTAGCTCATGCTTTTAAACCCAGCACTCAGGAGGCAGAGGCAGATGAATCCCTGAATTTAAGGCCAGCCTGGTCTACAGAAGAATTCCAGGACAGCCAGGGCTATAAACCCTGTCTGAAAAAGCCAAAAGGAAAAAGTTCTAGGCCAACCAAAGCTACATGGTTATATGAGCTCTAGGCCAACATGAGCTACATGGCTACCTTGTCTCAATCTAAAAAAATTAAAAAAAAAAAAAAGATTTGACCATGTGCTAGGCACTACTCTAATTCCTTTACATACATTACCTAATAAACCTTATGAAGCACATATTCATCCTTCTGTTTTTAGACACAAAGAAGCCAAGTTAGAAAAACTGTAGAGAGTCATACAGCTGATAGCTGATAGACCTAGGACTATAGCCCAGGCAAATTTACTGCAGAAGAGGCACCCACAAGGTAATGTAACATAAGCCACCTTCTCCTTGCATATAAATAAATAACCAAATTTTTGCCTCCTGTGACTGGAAAATTCTTTAAGATTCTGATATCAACTTCCCATCCCTCAAAGTGTTCTGAGTAGTATATGGGTTATAGTGAAATAAAAGCTCATTTACTTAGTATCTCATTCCTCTGGGATCGTGTATCATAAAAAATAATAGCTGAGTATGATTTGTGGCAGATTTAGAAAATTGTTTGTTCCTTACTTTGGTGAATAAAATTTCTAAAAATTCTTTACCATAAGCTATTATTTTAAAAAACAAAACAAAAACACAATGACTATGACACTCACGTGCACAGAATAACAAGAGAATATGGAAATAATTCCTGGTACTGCAGACAGCATTTTAATACTCGATCATCATTGTTCTCATCACTCAATCCATCTGCAAATGGAAAGGTAACTGTCAATAAGTATATCAGAAATCTAGACATTGCTTGAGCATGTTGACTCATGCCTGTAATTCCAGTATTCAAGAGGCTGAGGCAGGAAGAGTGTCACAAATTCAAGGCTGGCTTGGGCTACAGAATAAGACCCAGGCAATGGGGAAAAAAGCTGGGGAGGAAGCAGGGAGGGCTGGGATAACAGTTCAGGTAATAAATAAGTTTCTTCAGAACAAAACTGTGTTTTCCCATGTACAAGTGCGCACACACAAATATGTATACACACACATCAGAAAAATTCACCTACACAAAGATAAGAAATCAGGATATCACCTGAGTAATCTAGGCAATATTTACACATTAAAACTATGTAGGTTTTAAGGCAATGAAGCTACTCTGATACCAGCACAGTGGATACATGTCACTATATAGTTCTCCAAACCCATACAATGTAAACTAGGCGACAATGATGTGCCAAAGTGGGTTCACTGATTGTAATACATTTCTTTTTTCTTTTCTGGTCTTTTGAGAGAGAGGGTCTCTCTGTAGACTTGGCTGTCCTAGAACTCACTATGTAGAGCAAACTGGTTTTGAACTCACAGAGATCTGCAGGCAACTGCCTCCCAAGTGCTAAGATTAAAGGCAGGAGCCATCACACCTGGTTGTAATATATTTCTTTTTTTTTTTTAAAGACTTATTTCTTTTTTCTCTCTCTTTTTTCTTGCTTTTTTTTCTTTTTCCTTTTTTTCTTTTCTTTTTCTTTTATTTCTTTTTCTTTTTTTTTCTTTTTCTTCTAGCTGTCCCCATGCTTTCGGCACAGAGTCATCCACATGGAGAACAACCCTGTTTCCTAAAGCTGGGGCTTACTATCAGCTCACCACTGGATTGCACCAGTATTTATTTATTATGTATACAACATTCTGCCTTGATATATACTCGCACGCCAGAAGAGGGCACCAGATCTCAGTACAGATAGTTATGAGCCACCATGTGGTTGCTGGGAATTGAACTCAGGACCTCTGGAAGAGCAGACAGTGCTCTTAACCTCTGAGCCATCTCTCCAGCCCCCTGTAATATATTTCTTACTCTGGTGGGAAGTACTGATTATAAGAGAATTATTATGCATGAGAATAGGAAGAATATGAGAAATTTCTATAACTTCTGCTCAATTTTGCTGAAAAGCTAAAACTTGTCCAAGCTTTTATTTTTTAAAACATATCTGAAAGACAGAAAACTCATTCAATAAAATGAAGACAGGAAAACAGTATCTTCAGAACTCTGAATCCAGACATCACAGTCTATAACTAAATTTCTTGTTATCTGTTTTACCTTAACATCTAAAACACTGCATTTAGAGAAGTACAGGAAAGGAAACATGACTCCTTGCCAGAAGATGCAAAAAGTGAGCCAGGCATAACAGCATACACTGGCAGAGTACAGGAAGGGTAAGGAGTTCAAAGTCATCTGCACCTACATAGTGAGCTCATGGTCTGCCTGGACTGAGATCACATCTTGAAAAACCAAAAAGAAAAGAGGGAGGGCAGAGAAAGGTAGAGGAGAAGAGGAAAGAAGGGAGAAGGGGGAAGGTAGGGAGAGAGAGGAGGGAAGGAAGAAAAAGAAGAGAGCGGGTTAAAGAGAGAAGACAGGAGAGGAACAAGAGAAGAAAGGAGGGAGAGGGAGTAAGAAAAATGTAAATCATTATAAAAAAAAAAGGGGGGGTGGGCTGGAGAGATGGCTCAGCAGTTAAGAGCACTGGCTGCTCTTCCAAAGGACCTGAGTTCACTTCCCAGCACTCACATGGCAGCTCACACCTGTATGTTAACTCCAGTTCCAGGGCTTCTGACACCCTCACACAGACATACATGCAGGTGAACATCAATGCACATAAATAATTTAAAAAAAAAAAGGAAAACCCAAAGTTCTATAGCATAGTCAAGTATGCATAATAACTATTATTTAATAAGAGGGGGAAATCTAAAGTTCCAGAGTATAGCCAAGTATGCATAAGGAACTATATAATCATTATCTGTAGCCGGGCAGTGGTGACGCACGCCTTTAATCCCAGCACTCGGGAGGCAGAGGCAGGCAGAATTCTGTGAGTTCGAGGCCAGCCTGGTCTACAAGAGCTAGTTCCAGGACAGGAACCAAAAGCTACAGAGAAACCCTGTCTCAAAAATAAAAAAAATAAAAAAATAAAAAAATCAATATCTGTGAAATACTAACACAGCCTAAGAAAGGATAGAAAAAACAATAAGACAAAACCAAGGACTCCCAAAATGAGTCAAAAATTAACACAGTACCCTTTCCATTTCACATTTTTTAAAGGACTATACACTGTTAATTTTTATATCACTTCCTTCCAGTAATAAGCCAGTACCTAAACAAATCTCTATCAAGGATAAAGACACCCAGGAACAATAATACTTACAAAGTTTTTGGGATGCCAGTTGTAATGACTGACCCCACAGCTTTCTATCTTGACTTCTGAGGCTTTCGTTGATGAAGTGAATTGCAGGCACAGCTTTGTGCTGGACATGTTTTAATAATTTTCCTGCCTTCATGCGATCTAGCTCTTGCACAACCACCCAGGGAATTATTAACACAAGTGTGTCAAAGCCTAAAAACAGAAAGATTTCTTAGAATCCAACATGCATTAAGCTTCTACATCAGTTTCTGTAGAAGTCGAAGTTTTAAAGTACACAGCCTCCAGGCCATCTTGATGGCTTTACGAGCAAGTACATTTGCTGCCAAGTCTGAGGACCCACATGGTGGCAAGATAAACGGAGACTCCTACAAGCTGTCTGCAAGTTATTCCCTAACTGGCACACATATCCTGTGGCATGTTAAGAATTTAAATATTAAAAACTACCAGATTACAAAAAGAATGAATTTAGCAAACATGAGTCCTATAATCAAGGTTTGCAATTGAAACAATTTCACAATAAACAAATAATTTTACATACTGTTAATTTAAACTATTTCTTTTTTTTTTCTGTGACTGGATATTTCCTTTTAATAATAAGCGAACACCCAAACAAATCTTTATCAAAATTTAAATATGCTAAGTGGCATCCAAAAGTATATTTTAAATTTCTAGATTAGAATATCTTTTTAAAAAATTCAGATGATATAATACAACTGTGAGAAAAAACAGCTGTTAATATAGAATATCAACTCAAAAAGAAAATCAGAATCTGTGAATTTTTATATATACCTGGTATCTCTGTAGTCTTCAAAATTTTAACAAATTTAAGATGATTCATCAGAATATTTGTGTCAATAACAATTAGAAGCTTTCTGTCTGTGGCAGGGAGAAGAGCAGAGGTAGAATTTCACAACACTTTAAAATACATTATGACCAAATTTGGGGATCATAAAAGTACAGACAATTTATTGAACTTAAAAACCTGTCTTGTAAGCTTAAGAGTAAGAGGCAGTACTATAATTTTTATAGTGAATTCAATATAGCATACTAATTTAGATAACCTTATTTGAGACAGGAATATATATAAGACTATAAAGAACAGGCTGTCCTAGAACTCTACATAGCCCAACATAGTCTTGAACTCCTAACCCTCCTGCCTCAGCTTCCCAGGTGTTGGAACAACAAGCATGCACCATGTCCAGTATTTTGAATAACTGTTATTATGTGTTCCCAGCATCAAAAATTTTACTATATTGCCGGTTGGTGGTGGCGCACGCCTTTAATCCCAGCACTCAGGAGGCAGAGGCAGGCAGATCTCTGTGAGTTCGAGGCCAGCCTGGTCTACAAGAGCTAGTTCCAGGACAGGCTCCAAAGCTACAGAGAAACCCTGTCTCGAAAAATCTAAAAAAAAAAAAAAAAAAAAAAAATTTATATTAACAAGGAAATCATGAAAATAATACTGTTAAGCAAACTGCCTTCTATCTGATCAGTGCTTTTATATGACTAAAAGAACTAAAAGTTGTAATTAAGAGCAAGCATAAAAGACAGTGCATAACCCCATTATTCTTTTTTTGTGTATGCTTGCAGGCCAGAAGAGGGCACCAGACTTCATTACAGATGGTTGTGAGCCATCATGTGGTTGCTGGGAATTGAACTCAGGACCTTTGGAAGAGCAGGCAATGTTCTTAACCACAGAGCCATCTCTCCAGCCCCCAACCCCATTATTCTTGAGAAAATGTCTAATGGTCTAATAAAATAAGAAATTCACGATTATCATTTTAAATGAGCACATTGTAACACTTTCATCTGTACACTGTAAAACCTGAATGTTAGTGCAACAATTCTTAGAAAAAAAGCACAGATCATAAAAATTAACAGAGTATACCAGCAGAATGCACATCATCTTCCACCAAGTCAATTTCCATATTCATTAATTCTCCGGAAGGTGGAACCACAGGTAAATGCACACTTTTTCCCACACGTGCAGCGTGGAGCTCTTCTACTATCTGCATCTAAATTGTAAAAGACCCCAGTGAAATATCTGAGTTACTTACTAAAGATATTTAATAAGAAAGCAATACATCACAAACACCTTAGAGAAATAGAGACAACAGAATAAAGCATATTGATTTATAACCACATGGTTTTAAAATCAGTTCCTTTCTGTAGCCTTAGGCAAGCAAACTGTTTTACTACTTTAGAACTTGCCCATCTATAAAGAATATTAAATTTGTCTATTTTCTTTATGATTGTTATATAATAATTAATGTTAAGTCATGTAAAGTTCCTTGCCTAAAACCCAGTATAAAGACAACAAAATAAGTTCACAGTCATGTCTATTTCATCTCACTTTGAAGAGTCAGCTTTCTCTATCTTAATGTGTGTGAACTGAGTGCGAACTGAGGCGACAGCTGAGAGCTTGCCCAGCATGTATGAGCCCCTGGATTCAATCCCTACCTCTATTAAAAACCAAAAATGTTTCATCCAATGTCCTTGACACTTCTAATATTGTTTATCCTCTATCAGAAACTAAATAAGCTAAATCTTTTATTATTAATTGTATTATACTTTAAAATTTTATTTGCATTGGGGCAACACAGGCATGAATGTACACAAACATCTTTACTCCCCAAGCCATCCCGTTGACTCTGCACTATAAATCTTAAGATCCTTTTCATTTTACATGTACTTCTCTGATGGTTATTTTGATATGAAAAAATTAAATATGGCTGGGCATAGCATCACACACATACAATTTCAGCACTCGGAAGACTGAGGCTGGAAGATCATGAGTTCAATTCAAGGCTAGCCTTCTTTACACAGCAAAAACAAGGCCTGAGTCACAAAGTGAGAAACTGTCTGATTTAAAATTAAAAAAAAAAAAGAAGAAGAAACAAGAATATGTTCTATCTTTAAAGCAGTCAGGAGAAGTCTTTTATCAAGGGGCACTGACTCATAAAACAGGAAAAAAGTATTACAAATAAAAGTTATCAACAATATTAAAGAGAAAAGTGCAAAATGTTAGTGAATTTTAATTTACTCAGGCAACATAAAATTTACACAATAACCTTATAAAGATAAATCAGAAGATTTTAGGTAGAAAATATAGCAATAGGCAAAAAGATAAAATACTGTGGACTTTTATTTGACAATAACAATTTCATCTTATTGCTGAGTTGAAAAATGAAGAACAGGTTGTGTCACATTACATTTTGGCAAGTCTAGGTATAAATATGCAAAAGCATAGCATTAAGTCAAAATAAATTTAACTTGTGGTACATGAACACCACCTTCTGTCTAAAGTAGAGTAGCTTATTAGAAACAAAAGCAAAGTCTCCCAGTAACCACCCCACGCTAGGAGAACCTTATACTGCTAGACAAGCACTCTACCACTGCATCGCATCGCTAGCCCCTACGAATGGTGTTTGATGACCTAATTAAAACTTACAGACTGATCTTCCTATCAATATACAGAATTCTTTTGGAGTTTAAGTTGAGACATCATTATTTTCATACTGTTTTTTACAGATAGTTTATTAAAAGTAGCAACTGCTTAGCTAGGCATCCTGGCATATAACTGTAACTACAGCATTCAGGAGGTCGAGTCAGGAGGATCACAAGTTTGAGATCATCCTAGGCTGCATAATAAGACCCTGTTGCACAGCTTTACACACACACTCAGAAAGAGAGAAAGGAAGGAAGGAAGGAAGGAAGGAAGGAAGGAAGGAAGGAAGGAAGGAAGGAAGGAAGGAAGGAAGGGAGGGAATGAACTGTTTGAATTTCTTTAAATAAACAAAATAAGTGCATCAGTAACCTCTTCATCTGTATCTTGGATGTTCTCAGATGACACTGAAGAACATGGTGTTTCAAAATCCTGAAATGAGAAAAGGGTTTTGAGTTAGGCCTTATGTGGTGGATAACAGCGTCACTGGATTCAAGTAGTCAGCTACTAGAACTGACACTCATCCTGCCCCCAACAACAACAACAACAAACATGTATTTATGTTTGTGTGTGTAAGTCAGAGGACAACTTGGCAGAGTCAGCTCTCTCCTTCCTCCGTGTGGGTCCCAAGAATCAAAACAAAGTCATCAGGCTTGGTGGCAAGTTGCCTTCATCTACTGAGCCATCTTGCCAGCCCCCACCATATTGACAAAGAAAAATGTTTCCAAACATTAATAAACACCCTGAGAGAGAAAACTGCGCCTGTATGAGAAATCACCTCTAGAAAAGACCTGTTCTCCCAAGTCATAAAAAGTGAGTCATACTCCTTAGGGCTTTCAGTCATTAAATATTCTTCTTTCAGTAACAGAATTATATGCTAACATAAAGACAAATAAGCAGGTTTTCAGTGGCAGAAAAATTTTATTTAGAAACCACTGGATTCCTTCACAGCCTTTCACTAAAACCAAGTGCAGAAGTCACTGAGCCATTTCTAAAAGTGACCCGATGAACAAAACAAAACAAAGAAATCTGAGGACTGTATAACAGCTAAGAAGGCCAAAAACCACAGAGTTGCATTACATGTAGTGAGAGCACCAGAAATCTGTTTTATTGTCTGTCTTCTAATAGAGAATGAAAAAAAAAAAACCTTTCCATAAACTCCAACTCTGTACCAGCACTTTTAATATTTTATGACAAAATCTCCCTCTTACTTTAAATATAATTAAAATTTCTTTAAGGTTTTCTTAAGCTAAAAAGTGCCAAGGAAGATAGCTAAAATAATCAGAACTGCTTATAACTAGATATTCTAATATCTATGTTATCTTCTTTAGGCTGGTTCTACTTGACATCACATCACTTCCAGAGAGGTCAATGAATCTATCACCTAGGAAATTCAATTTATCTTTGAAACTTCCTAAGCCTATTACGAATAGAAATATTACTGGGCACTGAATTAATGTTACACCTTACTATACTATGCTTTATTAAATACACTGAATGTGGGTAACAAAGTGACTCTGAATGGAAAAACATGATGATCTTGCTTCCCCGATTACCTCTCAGTGTCTCTCTTCCATCTACAAGATACAAAGCGAAACGCTAGACTTTCCTATGAGAGTCTTAGTTACTGTTCTATTGTTATGAAACAACACCATGACGAAGGCAACTCTTATAAAAGGTGCAAAGGTGACCTATAGTTCATTACGATATTATAAACCACTAGAAGAGATTTAAGATTCTAATTTAAGATATGACATGTAACACATAAAGTTGTATGTATGCAGAACCACATATAACAAATATACACAGAAAAGCCAGAGCTATGCAAATAAGCAAAAAATCCACACTAAAGTAACATAAACTGCAACTCTTTGTGCAGTAGGTTGGAAGTTGAGGCCCAGCAGTAGTGAGACACGCCTTTAATCCCAGCGCTCGGGGAAACAGGGGCAGGTCAATCTCTGTGAGTCGAGGCCAGCCTGCTCTACAGAACGAGTTTCAGGACAGGCTCCAAAGTCACACAGAGAAACCTGTCTTAAAAAAACAAAAATAAAAACAAGACACGACTACATTATCTACATGGCTAAATCTAAATCAGCACTCTATGATTATCATCAATAACAGAAGCAACTAAAATTTGAACATTTCAAATACTTTATTTTATACATTACCTGGGTACGGTTTTCCTTAGAATCTGAACTATTAACTTCTGGATGCTCATGAAGGTCTTTTCTTTCCCCCTCACAGACAGTCTGCTTACATGTGGAAGCTGAAAACAAGTTTTCAGCTTTGTGCCTGGTCAAATCCAATGATGTCTGGGAACTTTTCAAGCATTCCTTTTTTTCCGGTTTATTCTTTGATTTTCTAGAATCTACACTGAAGACGTTTCCTTTTACAAGCTTCTGGATGGCGCCAGAGGGCTTTTTGGGAATTTTGAAGCTGATCTTCTTCCTTCCAGAGTCAAACGGTTCCTTGATTATATTGTTGAAATTATAATTCTGAGGAAGCTGATTTTTCTTATATTTCTCTAATTCTTCAGAACTGTCTCTGAGTTTACTGTTCTTCTCTTTCTTGAATTCTTTCATATTCTCCTGAATAAGTGAATGAGGCCAATTCTTTTCCTTTGTCCAGCCTTCAGCTTTAGATTTCGTATCTTTGGTAATTTTAATGCTGTGATGTTTTTTTATTTCATAATCAAGCTTACTTCCCATATTTGTCAATTTACTATCTTTAAGTTTAGTATCTTTAGTTCCATTTGATGAACAACTCTGTGAAGTAACTTGATTGTTATTTGAATATGATGTTACTTGGAGTTTAGTAGGTCCTTCAGTTGAAGAACTGAATTTTGGTCTCTTTCTGGGCGTGTCAACTTCTACATTCGATCTATAAAGCAGCACAGATGTGTTGTATTTGTTTACATACTGTTGAAATGTATCATTATGTTAAGAGTTAACTGGGCTGGTTCTACACTTAAAAGAAACAGGGCTGGAGAGATGGCTCAGTGCTTAGGAGTTCATACCACTCATACAAACGGCCTGAGTTTCATTCCCAGCACACACACTGGGTAGCTCACAATTGTCTGTAACTTAATGTACACCTTATTCTTTTTATATTTATCTCCATTATTAACAAGAAACTCCTTAACTATAAAACTCTTTGACGTTTTTATCCAAAGAATAAAGAAATTAAAGAAAAATAATTTCCTTCTCTCCATCATTCTTCACATTTGTTAGCTGTATTCACATGAAGGCTAATTAACATAATTTTAGAGCCTTGTCTATAATTTAGTAAATTACATGTTCTTTCACAGGTAATCTATAAAAGTAATCTATAAATAATTTCTAAGTAAGCTTTACAAGTTCTCTACAAGCACATAAAATGAAGTCATGTATCTTATTATAATTATGTATCGAAACAGTTCCCTAGAGTTAATAATAATCCATACTGAGTCTGAGTGCATTTCATTTAGACAACAATTTTGATAAATTTGTCTAATTTCACTCAACTTTTCCTTTTTATTTACTTTTTTAATTTTGGTTTTTCAAGACAGGGTTTCTCTGTGTAGTCCTGGAACTCACTCTGTAGACCAGGCTGGCCTCAAACTCTGCCTCCTGAGTGGTGAGATTAAAGGTATGTTACAACCACTAGCTGGCTTTTTGCTTTATTTCCTCAAATGTTTCCTTAAACTTCTAGTAATCTATGATATTACCAGAAATATCTGTATGCAAAACAATACTAAACAAAGTAAATAAAAAGTTTACCAAATTTAAACATTTAGTCTTGGGCCAGCAAGGTGACTCAGTGGGTAAAGGTACTTGCCACCACTAAGCCTGACAACTTGAATTCAATCCCTGGATAAATAATGGCTAAAGAAAACCTACTCATACAAGTTGTTCTCTGATCACCACATACATACCAAAGCACATTTGTACTCCCCAGCATAAAATAAATGTAAAAGTAATTAAAATTTAGATAAACAAATATTTAGTCCAGATGTTTATCATGGTGCCTCAAGATAAAGGAAGAGGATCATGAGTTGAAGATCTAACCTAGGCTACATGACAAGCTCCAGGCCAGCCTGCTCTACATGGCAACAACCTGTCCCAGAATCCTAAGGGTAGGGATATAACCCAATGACAGAGTGCTTGCCTAGCACATACAAGATACTGGGGTTCGAGCCCAAGTACTGGGAAAAAAAATCTTTTAATGTCATTAATTCTGAGTTAAAACTGTAAAAGATGTGAATAAAAGAGAGAATTTACCTTTTCAAATCTTGTTTTCTGTTTGTATTATAGTATAAAATGTCTGTATCATCTGATTTCTGAAATTTAAAAAAAAATTATTTAGAAAATATAAACTGTGTACTGTTGTTACAGTTACAGGGAAGAAGAATGGGAAACGTCTGTGTTCATCAACAGGCTGTCATAATAGTTTACTTAATCTTTCTAATCATCTTGGGCCAGACATTATCATCTTTATTTTATAAACAAAGCACGCAAAGCTTACAGAGTTTGGCATCTTTCTGATCATCACAGTGGAAGTAGGTGGCACTATCATGATCCAAAATACATCTGTCTGACTCAATTCCACTGTCCCATATATGTACTCTGAGGATCCAGACACAAAAAGATAAAGAAGACATAAAGAATATGTATAAAGGAGTCTTATATAACTAAATGTCAAAGTAAAATACAGTCAGTATACGCTAAAATTTCAAAACACCATCACTAAAAGGTGAAAGATACTCGTGAGAAAAGAGAAACAGAACATATGTGAAAGATTGAAAGCAGTAAGTGAAAAGAATTCAGCAGAAAAAATAAATTAACTGAGCTAGAGGGAGAGTGATTTTGTCATAGAGCAAAGAGAGGGAAAAAGAGCAGTGAGGAGAAAATGAATTAAATAGCTAAGATTAGACCAAATTTAATTTAGCAGAGGACAAATAAGAAGATTGGGGGTGCTGGTAGTGTGTATACTCAGCTTGTGTAAGGTCTTGGGTCTAATCCCCTGCACTAGAACACTGATATAAAAAACCAATAAACTGCCAACAAAATCTCCTAGTAATGAAATATATAGAGCCCAAACTGGCCATCTTCTCTAGCCAGGAAGGCTCCTAGCAGTAGGACTGGGAGGTCTATCCAGCTACATCCAGCTACAAAACCTCCAGTCTACAATTTGTCCTGCCTGCGAGATGTGTTAGGATAACGGTGTTGCAGAACTTGTGGGAGTGGCCAACATATGACTGGTCCAACTTGTCACCCATATGAGAGAGAGCCTACAGCCTATGCCTGGCACTGACTGGAGGGCCAGGAACCAGAGGCAGGACAGCCCAGACACGTGGAAAAGAACCAAATACAACAAGCAAAGAAAAAAAAAAGTCAATGAAATGATTTCTAAGGATATTCTGCTATACTCATAGAACAGTGCCTAGCCCAACTGTCATTAGAGGGGCATTATTCAGCAACTGATGCAGACACACACAGTCAAACACTAGGTGGAGCCAAGGCAAACCTGCAAAAACCAAAAAAAAAGGGGGGGGGGCTAGGTCAGAGGGGTAGAGGACACCAGGAGAACAAGGCCCACAGAATCAACTAAGCAGGACTCATAGGAGTTCACAGAAACTGAAGTAACAAACACAGACCCTGCATATACCTTATGGTTGTGTAGCTAAGTATTCTAGTGGGATTCCCAACAATGTGAGTAGGGTGATATCTCTGACACTTTTGCCTGTGCTTGGGACCCTTTTCCTCCAACTGGGTTGCCATGTCCAGCTGTGATATGAGGGTTTGTGCTCAGTCTTACTGTATCTTGTTAAGCCATGTTTGATGGATATCTGTAGGAGGCCTGTTTTTCTTTATTTTTTAAGGGAAACTGAAGAGGAGTTGATCTGGGGGAGAGTGACTAGGAGGAGTGGAGGAAGAAACTGAAGGGGGGCTGTAACGTATGAGAGAAGAATAAAAGTTAAAAAAATACCATTTTAATCTTTTGTAACGTATCTTTATTCTTTTCTTTCTTCCTCTTTCCTTCCTTTCTTTAGAAATAGGAATCTCATTCTACACCCCAGGCTGAACTAGAACTGTATTACCGAGGCTAACCTCAAATTTGCAGGAATCCTCCTGACCTTTAGCTTCCTGAGGACTGATATTCAAGTGTTAACTAGACAGTGGAGGTGAAGACAAGTGAATTCTGGGAGCTCACTGGCCAAACAGCCTAGTCAAATCAGTAAGCTCCTGGTTTAGTGAAATACTGCTTCCAATATAAGATGAGAATGACTAAGGAACACATTCAATATTGGCTTCTTGCCTCCATGTAACATGTACACACAACCACATGAATACACACAGGCACACGTATACCAAGACACAAAATTATACATCCCTGCTTGTAAAAAAGAAAAAAATATTAAAACACAATTCTGTATACCTAGAACTTTAACTACTCCTCCTTTATCCGCCACTTCATCGCAATATCACTGAGATCAATACTTCATGAGTCACCCATAAACTAGCTTCATGTGTTTAATTGGCTGTTGTTTTAACCATTAGTGAAAGAACAGACAGAACTCTAGATTTGGCTCTGTTGCAGCATAATTTTATATTAATGAACAAATTATTTGATTTTGTATATCTCAATTTCTAAATCTGGGAGTGTAAGCAATGTATCTGTTTCAATTACTTCAAAAGGAGAATGTAAACCAAGCCTGGGGGTACATGCCTATAATTTTTGCATTTAAGAAGCAGGAAGAGGCAGGGCGATGGTGGCGCACGCCTTTAATCCCAGCACTCAGGAGGCAGAGGCAGGCGGATCTCTGTGAGTTCGAGGCCAGCCTGGTCTACAAGAACTAGTTCCAGGACAGGAACCAAAAGCTACGGAGAAACCCTGTCTCGAAAAATAAAATAAATTAAAAAAAAAAAAAAAGAAGAAGCAGGAAGACTGCAAGTTCCAAGGTTCCAAATCTGCCTGATCTATGAGCTACATAATAAGACCTTGTCTCAATAAATAAGTAAACTATAAAAATAAATATGACAGTACATATAAGAAGACAGAAAAACACTCTAAATTTATTTTTATGTTCCCTAATGCTATGTTATAGGGTCTACCAACATAAGAAATAAAACCTGCTGGGGTGGTGGTGAGACACACTTTTAATCCCAGCCCTCAGGAGAAGCAAGGTGAGACTGAGGCCAGTCTGGTTTATGTTATCAAGCTCCAGGAGAGCCAAGGCTACATAACGAAAACCTGTCTCAAAAAAAATAAAAACCTGAAAAATAACTTTTGGCAAATAAAAGGAAAAACAAAACACTGGTTTGCTTTCACAAACTAAGCATAACAGAAAAAAGTTACAGAAAAATACAAAGAGAAGTTTTATATCATAGACCCTCTAACTGTACGTTAAAATTTTACTATGTTAGTACTAGTTGCTCTTCCAGAGGACCTGAGTTCAATTCCCACCAACAACATGGCGCCTCACAACCATCTGTAATGAGATCTAGTGCCCTCTTCTAGCCCGCAGGCATACACACAGACAGAACACTGTATAGATCATAAATAAATCAAAAAACAAACTTTACCACGTCTACGTACACTGAGGATCACATGCCTATAGTTTCAACTACTTGGAAGAGTAAAGCAGGACTGAGTCATCTAATAGTTAAAGGCCAGCCTCAGCAATATAGTCAGAGTCAAATTAGAGAGAGAGAGAGAGAGAGAGAGAGAGAGAGAGAGAGAGAGAGAGAGAGAAAGAGAAACAAACAAACAAGCCGGGCAGTCGGGCAGTGGTGGCACACACCTTTAATCCCAGCACTCAGGAGGCAGGAGGCAAGCGGGTCTCTCTGTGAGTTCGAAGCCAAACAGTGAGTTCCAGGACAAACTCCAAAGCTACAGAGAAACCCTGTCTCAAAAATCCAAAAACAAACAAAAAATAATAAAAACTTCAAGATAAATAATATTTATTGAGCTATGGTATTTAAACACTTACCAGTTTTCTCTTCTTGGCTGAAATAGGTTTAATACAGTGTGCTGAACTAATGGAGCCTGCTGAGATTTCTCCCTCCTTGTCCTAAACGTCATTCAGGAGGAAAAAAAATTAATGGAAAAGCACAAAATAAAGCATAATTTATTCACTATTATAAATTGACATTCTCATTTAAAAATGATCTCTGAGGACATCTAGAGACACAAATTTAGTAGGAAGGGAGCTCAATAGAGACTCCATAGAGTCAGTCCATAAAATAAAGCCAGATGTCCCACTTTTCATACTAATAGTGGAAGACTTCAACACCCCACTCTTACCACTGGACAGGTCTGTGAGACAGAAAAATAACAGAGAAATAAGGGAACTAATAGATGTTATGACTCAAATGGACTAAGCCGGCATCTATAGAACATTCTATCCAAACATAAAAGATATATCTTCTTCTCAGCAGCTCAAGGAACCTTCTCAAAAATTGACCACATACTTGGTAACAACAAACCTCAACAGATAAAAAAAACTTGGAATAACCCCATGTATCTTATCAAATCATCATGGCTTAAAATTAGAATTCAACAGCAAAACTAAATCCAGAAAGCCCACAAACATGTGGAAATTAAATAATGCTCACCTGAAGCATCAATGGGTCAAAAAAGAAATAAAAGGAGAAATTAAAGACTTCCTAAAATTCAATGAAAAGGACCATACAACATACCCAAATTTATGGAACAAAATGAAAGCAGTGTTAAGAGGAAAGTTCACAGCACTAAATGCCTACATAACGAGGCTGGAACAATCCCACACTAGTGAGTTAACAGAACACCTAAAAACTCTAAAACAAAAAGAAGCAAACTCACTCAAGAGAACTACACAGCAGGAAATAATCAAATTGAGAGCTGAAAGCAACAAAATAGACAAACCTTTATCCTAACTAATCAAAAGGGAGAGAGAATATCTAAATTAACAAAATCAGAAATAAAAAGGGGGCATAACAACAGACACGGAAGAAATCCAGAGAATCATTAGGTCGTATTTCGAAAGCCTGTACTCCACAAAATTGGAAAACTTAAAGGAAATGTCTTGGAGAGAGTCAGGATACAAAGCTTTTTTGGCATCTAGGAGGAAAGTAAGGATGTCCACTCTTTCCATATCTATCACATATCGTTCTTGAGGTCCTAGCTAGAGCAATAAGACACCAAAAGGAGATTAAGGGGATACAAATCTGAAAAGAAGAGGTCAAACTCTTGTTATTTGCAGATATGATAGTTTACATAAACGACTCCAAAAATTCTACCAAGGAGCTGGGGGGGTGGTGGCGCACGCCTTTAATCCCAGCACTTGGGAGGCAAAGGGAGGTGGATCTCTGTGAGTTCGAGACCAGCCTGGTCTACAGCACAGGCTCCAAAGCTACAAAGAAACCCTGTCTCGAAAAACAAAAACAAAACAAAACAAAAACAAACAAAAAAATTCTACCAAGGAACTTCTACAACTCATAAACACTTTCAGTAATGTAGCAGGATACAAGATTAACTCAAAAAAATCAGTAGCCTTCCTGTACACAGATAATAAATGGGCTAAGAAAGAGATCAGAGAAACATCACCTTTCACAAGAGCCACAAATAGCATAAAATATCTCACAGTAACTCTAACCAAACAAGTGGGGAGCCTTTATGATAAGAACTTTAACTCTTTGAAGAAAGAAATTGAAGACACCAGAAAATGGAAAGATCTTGCACGTTCATGGGTAGATAGAATTAACATAGTAAAAATGGCAATGTTACCAAAAGCAACCTACAGATTCAATGCAATGTCCATCAAAATCCCAGAAAAATTCTTCACAGACCTCGAAAGAATACTCAACTTCTTGAGGAAAAGCAAAAAACCCAGGATAGCCAAAACAATCCTGTACAATAAAGGAACTTCTAGAGGCATCACAATTCCTGACTTCAAACTCTACTACAGAGCTACAATACTGGAAACAGTTTGGTATTGGCATAAGAACAGACAGGAAGACCAGCGGAACTGAATCAAAGACTGGGATATTAATCCACATACCTAAGAACACCTGATTTTTGATAAAGAAGCAAAAAAATATGAAATGGAAAAAACAAAGCATATTCAAAAAATGATGCTGGCATAACTGGATATCAACATGTAGAAGAATGAAAATAAATCCATATCTATCACCATGCACAAAACTCATCCAAATGGATCAAAGACCTTAAATAAAGCCAGCCACATTAAACCTCATAGAAGAGAAAGTGGGAAGTACACTTTAACATATTGGCACACTTCCTAAATATAACTCCAGTAGCACAGACACTGAGGGAAACAATTAATAAATGGGACCTCCTGAAACTGAAAAGTTCTGTAAAGCAAAGGACATGGTCAACAAGACAAAACAGCAGCCTACAGAATGGGAAAAGATCTTCACTAATCCCACATCGGACTAGAGGTCTGATCTCCAAAATATACATAGAACTCAAGAAATTGGTCATCAAAAGAACACATAGTCCATTTAAAAAAATGGAGTACAGATCTAAACAGAGAACTCTCAACAGAGATGAGAACTCTAAAATGGCTGAAAGACACTTAAGGAAATGTTCAACATCCTTAGTCATCAGAGAAATGCAAATCAAAACAACTCTGAGATTCCATCTTATACCTGTAAGAATGACCAAGATCAAAAACACTGATGACAACTTATGCTGGAGAGGTTGTGAGAAAAAGGGAACACTTCTGCATTGCTGGTGGGAATGCAAGCTGGTACAACCCCTTTGGATGTCAGTGTGGCGATTTTAGGAAACAACCTTCCTCAAGACCCAACACCACCACTTTGGGGTATATATCCAAAGGATGCTCAATTGTGCTACAAGGACATATGCTCAACTATGCTCATAGCAGCTTTGTTTGTCATAGCCAGAACCTAGAAACAACCTAAATGCCCCTCAACCGAAGAATGGATAAGGGAAATGTGGTATGTAGGGCCTGGGTCTATCCTTGTTCCTGGGGTGCAAAGACAGTTTCTGGTCAGCTGACAAAGCATTCTGTTTGTTCCTGTGCTTCCTCTGCCCCGCCTGGTGATTAGTTGTAGGGCATTGACTCCATTATTGGTATGGTAATTTCCCACCTGCCTGGTCGAAGGTCTTTGTACAGCAGTTAGATACATAAGGATTTCCCCAAGTTTGAATAAATGGCATTTGGCTGATCTCCTTTCAAATGACCCAGGTCTCTTTGTGTGTTCTTTCAATCTCCAGGCCCTTGCCCAACTCACATACGGTACAGTGGTGTGTGAACTGTACTGAGGGTGTAATACAAAATCGGGTGTTACAGTGGTACATTTACACAAAGGAGCACTACACAGCAGAAAAAAAAATAACAACATCTTGAAATTTGTAGGCAAATGGATGGATCTAGAAAATATATTGAGTGAGGTAACTCAGACACAGAAAGACAAATATTATATGTACTCACTCATAAGTGGCTTTTAGACATAAATTCAAGAAAACCAGCCTACAATTCAGAATCCCAGAGAACCTAGACAACAATGAGAACCCTAAGAAAGATATACATGGATCTAATCTACATGGAAAGTAGAAAAAGACAAGATCTCCTGAGTAAATTGGGAGCATGGCGATCATGGGAGAGGATTGAAGGGGAGGGGCGATAGGGAGGGAAGAAGAGAAAAATGTATAGCTCAATAAAATCAATAATAAGAAACAAGTGTCAGGATGCTTTGTATGAAATAAAATAAAAAAAGAAAGTGGACAAGAAAGGTGAAGTGGTATTAAGTAGGAAGATTTGCAATTTTAAATGTGTTCATACAAGATACCATTGGTAAACTAACAGCTGAATAGAAACCTAAACAAAGAAACAAGGGCTGGGTATGCAGCATGCATAAGGCCCTGTGTTTAATCTTCAGCACTATATATACCATGCACAGTGGCATACATATGCAATCCAAGTACTCAGGAGTTGGAAACAGGATGACCAGATAGATACTCATTCCTAGTCCCCCAGAATTTGAGGCCGGCCTGGATACTTAAGACCCTATCAAAAATAACAAGAAACGTGGCTGGAGAGATGGCTCAGAGTTTCAGAATACATACTGCTCTTACAGTGGACTCATTTGGTTCCAGACACCCGCGTCAGGCAATTCACACCTGCAAATAACTTAGTCTTAGGGGATCTGAAGCCCTCTTCTGGATTCCTCAGCACCTGCATGTACATGTTCAGATATACACATAGGTACACACTTACACACATAATTTCAAAAGATCATTTTTAAAAATGAAACAGTGTATTTTCAATTTAAAGGGAATGACTGACTGACAAGTGAGAAACCCCAGAGACAGAAATGCTCCTAAGAGGCTGGAACAAAAACACCATTAAAGAAGAAAGTAATGTTAAGATGAAATGGGGGCCTTCCCAGTCCCAACAAGAGGCTGTTAACTGTAGCGAGCTGCGTGGTGTCACACCTGATGGAGATGTATAATCAACTCCTGAGATGGCTAAGGCCTGACCTATGCTATGATCACGCAATGATTATCGGCTGCCTGCATATGCGTGAACCTATGGGCAGTGCCCACCTGGCAGTTCGGGGTTGGCAGCCCATGCCTACTTAAGGGCTGGGAGAGGTCTGCCCGGGGAGAGAGGGTAGAGAGAGAGGGAAAGAGAGAAGGAGAGAGGGGGAGAGAGAAAGTGAATAAAGTCCTGAAAACTGCTGCAAGAAGAGCTCCGGGTGTTGCATCAATCATCCTTGCGGGACGAGGGTGGACACGACAGTTAACATGGAAAACCACAAGAAAGTACAGAGCAGAGAAGTGACACAATCTGACTTATACTGTAATAGGACCACATTCATCACTGTGTTAAGAATAAATCATGAGGGAGGCAAAGGCAGAGACAGGGAAGGATCTAGAAATCAATGGAATAACTAAGGAAAACAAGTTCTTTGCTTAGATCATGGTAACAGCAAGGGGGAAATAGTGAGACTCTGAATATGTTAAAAAGGGAAGCAGATAGAAATCACTTATAGACTGGCTGCAGGTACAGGCTAACTACCAATAACTGAAAAAATGGAACTCTAGTTCATTAAATTAGGAAAAGTGAGCTTAGGTACTTGAAAGGTTATAGCTTAAGAAAATGAGTAAGAAAGCTGGGTGTAGTGGCATACCCCTTTAATCCGAAGAAGCAGGTAGATCTCTTGGGGTTCAAGGTCAGCCTGATCTACAGAGTAAGTTCCAGGACAGCCAGGGTGGTAAGTAGAGACACCTTGTCTCAAAAAACTACAAAGAGGAGAGCAAGGGAGGAGGGAGGGAGGGAGGGAGGAAGGGAGGGAGGGAGGGAGGGAGGGAGGGAGGGGAGAACAAGGATAAAGAGCTGTATGTAGTGACACTTGCCTATAACGCCAGCTCTTAGGAAGACTAAGACAGGAGGATGATAAGTCTGAATCTAGACTGTGCTATATTAATGAGGCCTTGAAGATCATGCTTCAAGAAAAAAAAAATACATGGTAGAATGAGCAAAAGAAATATGAGAAACAGTCACCAAGAAATAAGGAAAATTAACAAAGCAAAGTACCCCAGAAGTGAAGTCAGAAAAGGGTTTCAAGGAGAAGGTATAACTGACTACAGCAAACACTGCTGGGATGTCAAGGAAGACAACTTTGTCAGAGTTAACTGATGGAGTTAGCAACACAGAAACTACTGCTGGTGTTGCATATACAGAGAAAACTATTCCCCAAGTCTCAATTTCTTATCTGTGATTTGGATAATAAAAGTAAATAACTCATATATTTGTGATAAATTAAGTAACACCAAAAATGGAAAGAAATGGCTTTCCCTTGGGACTGATAGGCAGAACAAAATTCTTAAATGTCATTATAAAATTAAGGTGCTTCTTTTTCATTATATGATTTTTAAAAAGAGGCATCATTAGATCAGCAAATTAAAATTCTTACCTCAATAAAAGTTGAAGAGGTAGTAGTCTGTTTTTTCTGAGACTTTTCTTCTTTCTCACAAGATTCTTTGATAGACATCTTGAGAAACTAAAAGAAACATGCAAAACATATTTTTTTTCTCCACAATAAAAAGTTTATCACAAGCCACTCTTCTCTTAGTTAAATAAGACTCAAGTTTTACAAAACAATTTTCATTTTCTTGCCAAATCCAGCACAGCAAAAGCTAAAACTTGGGGGTTTCTGGGAAAGATCAGTGACCAAAGAGATTCACAGGGACTCTCTGGGTTTCTTTCATTGAAGAAAGCAGAACTTTTATTTTACTGGGAGTGCCAGGCTTAGCTAGAGTTTTGGAGATACAGGCTCAAAGACATCTCAAGGCACCAAAGGGTGCAACTAAAGGCATTTTCCTTCTGGCTATCAGATGACCCAGAAGTTTTCCAAAGACTTGGTAAACCCGAGGGAAGGATTCTGAATTACAGATTGCCCTTGACCCTAGGTATTGCCTTTCAAGGAATTTCTAAATACTCTCAAGATAGTTGTTTGCCCTCAGTGTCTTTTCTTATATTCTCTTGCCTAAAGGTCTGCTCCTTCAGCTTCATCAATCAACTGTTCAGGAATGGTTCTCAAGACAAACCTTTGAAACTCTGCCTTTTACCGTAAGCATCAGATTAGCATTTTGACTGATTATTTTGCCCTACCTACACCTGAAAACATATTAACCATAATTCTGCATTTCTCAACACTATGTGATATTTCAAACAAATGGCATACGTTTTTCTAAGCTCCAGTTTCATCTTATGCAAATAGAAACAACTTATCTCTGAACCTTTTTGTTTTTGTTTTCATTTTGTTTTTAGAGACACAGCTTCTCTGTATGGAACTGGCTCTCCTAGAACTAGCTTATAGACCAGCCTGGCCTCAAACTCAGTGATCCAGCAGCCTCTGCCTCCTGAGTGCATGGATTAAGGTATGCACCACCACATCTAACCCTAGAACATTTTTTAAGAAGCCAAAGAGTACAGTAGATATAAAAATTACTTTGACATTGGTGAGATGGCACAGTGGACAAAAGTCCTTTCCGCACAAGTCTGATGAGCTGAGTTTCATCTCCCAACCCCACAGTAGGAGAGAAGTGATTCCTAAAAGTTGTCCTTTCACTTCACACACACAGTGACAAGCACCCACACTTATGCACACACAATAATAAAACTTTTAACTACTTTGCACAGTTATATATAGTAGAATCTAAATAAAAATCTATGTGGTTGGCTTTCTATTAGACCTAGAGTTCCTTGAAAAGTGTGCTGCATAAAAAACTTGGAAGGGAATTTGAAGTCTGGGGAAGAGACAGAAATCTTTAATAAATAAAAAAAGAAACTTGGAAGGGAAATAGGCTTAATAGATACAACGTGCCTATAATCTCAGCATTTTGGAAGCTATAGCAGGAGGATTGCTCCAAGTCCTAGGCCAGATGGGTCTACATATTAAGTTCTTCAGGGTAAGACTCTATCTAAAAGAACAAAGCAAAAACTGGAGAAATATTCAAGAATGACTAAGTAAATGAATGAGTGAATTCATTCTCCTTAATGTATCAACTTTTTTATTCTGAGTTATTTCCAACTCTTTCCTAAACCACAGATTCTCTGTTCATTTCCTAACCCAGTTTCACTTTTTCAGCCCCACTTTAGACCAAGTCAATACCATTAGCCAATGAGAGAGAGAGAGAGAGAGAGAGAGAGAGAGAGAGAGAGAGAGAGAGAGAGAGAGAGAGAGAACAAAGCAACAGAAAAGAAATGTGCTAAGACAAGCATCGCCATACCTTATGGTCATAAACAGTCTCAAGCTTGTGGGCACTGGTAGTGCAGAGAAGCATCTTGGGGTGGGATATGGTGGTCAAAGATTAGACACATCACCAAGTCTGTGAGGGCAGGACAGAATGAAAGTGAAGCCTGAAGAACAGTTGATAGGTGGCAATGGCAATATGAATATAACGAAGACTATAAGCCAGTAATCCAATTATTCCTGGTTAGTCATAAATCAAATAGGTAAAGGTGTATAAAATAAGATCTCCCAGCATTAGGGAGGCAGTGGCAGGCTACACAGATAGAGCCTGTCTCCAAAAAAACCAAACCAAATAAAATAATATCTAATTCCTGGCTGGCATACCCTGCCCCAAACTCACCAGTTTCCTCTGTACACTTCTCTGGTTCCTACATAACTCAGCCATTTTGGCTCTGCCAGTCTTTTGGCCCAGGCATCTCTCTTGGTTGGTGGCTCCTCTCCCCTCCCCTCTCTCCTCACGCATCCTGGCTCAGAGTCATAGTCATTCTAGAGTCTCCCAGATGTCTCTGTCCCTGCCTATGTTTTCCCTCATATATGTACAATAAACCTTTTCCACCACTGTACCTAGAAGCAGTCATTTCCTCCCCCTCCTTTTCTTTCTTTTTTTTAAAAAATATCTAATGAACTTGAATAAAAGAAAAATGCTGGTAGCTAATGGGGTGAGGAAGAGACAAAATTAACACATGAACAGTTAACAAACTTCTAAGAACAATCTCCTAAGTACCAAAAATGTTTGCCTTCAAGGATAGTCTATGGTAACAGCTCAATTCATGCTTTTTCTCTCTTGTCTAAAGAATTTAATTCCAGTAGCATGGACAATACAATAAAAAAAAAAAGAACAACAAAAACTCGCGAGCCTGGCCTGGTGGCCCGTGATATCTGTAGTCTCAGCTACTTAAAGGCTGAGGCAGGAAGGCAGGAGGCCAGACTGAGTCCAGGAATTCTAAGTCAGCCTGGATTGTTTCTTTTTTTTTTTTTTTTTTTTTTTTCTTTTTGGTTTTTCGAGACAGGGTTTCTCTGTGGTTTTGGAGCCTGTCCTGGAACTACTTCTGTAGACCAGGCTGGTCTCGAACTCACAGAGATCTGCCTGCCTCTGCCTCCTGAGTGCTGGGATTAAAGGCATGCGCCACCATTGCCCGGCTCTTTTTTCTTTTTTTAATATTTATTTATTATGTATACAATATTCTGTCTCTGTGTATGCCTGAAGGCCAGAAGAGGGCACCAGACCTCACTACAGATGGTTGTGAGCCACCATGTGGTTGCTGGGAATTGAACTCAGGACCTTTGGAAGAGCAGGCAATGCTCTTAACTGCTGAGCCATCTCTCCAGCCCTGGATTGTTTCTTAATATAAGACACTGCTTACAGAATATGAGGCTGCCTTTGACATTTTTGCTGATCCACCTCAGTTTGATGTTGTTGCTTTGGATACACTAATATTACCTGAAACTTCTCTTCCAATGAGATAGTAGAAAAAAAGCACCAGACAATGCACTATCCAAGGAAAAGCATCTGTCACAGTTAGGACTTCTACTGAAGAAATAAAGATCATGACTAAAAACAAGCTGGGAAGGAAAGGGTTTATACTTCCATATCACACAGTCCACCAATAAAGGAAGTCAGGGCAGGACAAGGGAGGCAGGAGCTTATGCAGAAGCTATGGAGAAGTGTTGCTTACTGGCTAGTTCAGTCGGCCTCCTCATACACTCCAGGACCTCCTGGCCAGAAGTGATAGCACCCACAATGGGCTTTGGCCTCCCACATCAACTACTAATTTAAAAAGTACCCTAACCCAGTACTCAACTTCATTTGGGAAAAAAAAAAAAAAGCAAAACAATCCTGTACAATAAAAGAACTTCTGGAGGCATCACAATCCCTGACTTCAAACTCTACTACAGAGCTACAGTACTGAAAACAGCCTGGTACTGGCATAAGAACAGACAGGAGGACCAATGGAACCGAACAGAAAACCCGTGTATCAATCTACACATCTTAGAACACCTGATCTTTGATAAAGAAGCAAAAAATATCAAATGGAAAAAAAAAGTATATTTAACAAGTGATGCTGGCATAACTGGATATCAACATGTAGAAGAATGAAAATAGACCCATACCTATCATCATGCACAAAACTCAAGTACAAATGGATCAAAGGCCTCAACAGAAAGCCAGCCACACTGAAGCTTATAGAAGAGAAAGTGGGAAGTACACTTGAATGCATTGGCACAGGGAACCACTTCCTAAATATAATCCCAGCAACACAGACACTGAGAAAACAATTAATAAATGGGACCTCCTGAAACTGAAAAGCTTCTGTAAAGCAAAGGACATGGTCAACAAGATAAAACGACAGCCTACAAAATGGGAAAAGATCTTCACTAACCCCACATCAGAGGTCTGATCTCCAAAATATACAAAGAACTCAAGAAATTGGACACCAAAAGATCACATAATCCAATAAAAAAAAAAAAATGGAGTACAGACCTAAACAGAGAACTCTCAACAGTGGAATCTAAAATGGCTGAAAGACACTTAAGGAAAATCTCAACATCCTTAGTCATCAGAGAAATGCAAGTCAAAAAACTCTGAGATTCCATCTTACACCTGTAAGAATGTCCAAAATCAAAAACACTGATGACAAGTTATGCTGGAGAGATTGTGGGTAAAAAAGAACACTTCTGCATTGCTGGTGGGAATGCACGCTAGTATAGCCCCTTTGGATGTCAGTGTGGCGATTTCTCAGAAAATTAGGAAACAACCTTTCTCAAGACCCAACAATAACACTTTTGGGTATATATCCAAAGGATGCTCCATCATGCCACAAGGACATGTGCTCAACTATCTTCATGGCAGCTTTATTCATTTCCAGAACCTGGAAACAAAGTAAATGCCCCTCGATCGAAGAATGGATAAGAAAAATGTAGTATATTTACACAATGGAGTACAACACAGCAGAAAAAAACCGACATCTTGAATTTTGCAGGAAAATTGATGAAGCTAGAAAACATTATTTTGAGTGAGATAACCCAGACACACAAAGACAATTATCACATGTACTCACTCATATGTGGTTTTTAAACACAAAGCAAAGAAAGCCAGCCTACAAACCACAATCCCAGAGAACTTAGATAACAATGTGGACACTAAGAGAGATTTACATAGAGAAAATCTACAAGGGAAGTAGAAAGTAGAAAAAGACAAGATCTCCTGAGTAAATAGGGAGCATGGGGACCTTGGGGGAAGGACTGAAGGAAGGAGGGGAGAAGCAGAGAGGGGAGCAGAGAAAAATGTAGAGCTCAATAAATATCAATAAACAAACAAACAAAATATCCTAACCAAAAGAAGTGGCACATGCATTTAATCTTGGAACTCTGGAAAAGACAGGCAGATCTCCCTGAGTTCCAGGCCAGCCTGGTCTTTTTGTTTCGTTTTGGGAGGTAGTGGTGGTGGTGGGTATAGTGTTTTATAATGAGTTCCAGACCAACCAAAGCTATAAGGTGAGACCCTGTCTAAAAAAAACAAACAAAAATGGAGACATTTTCTCAATTAAGATTCCCTCTCCCAGATATGTCTCTACTCTATGTCAACTTGACCTAAAACTAACAAGCAAAGCATCCCTGTGTGCTGTGACATTCTTTAAATTCATTTTGCCATAAAGTTTACATTGTTTTATATGCAAATTAAAACAAATAACTTAAGAGGATTTTTTGTTTGAGCAGTTCTCTAGATTCCAGCGACTTAAACTATGGGCTACAATCTTATATTAGCAACATTAAAGGGTTTCTGAACACACAAAGACTAAAATTAATTGAAAGTAGTGTGTAATGAATCCTAGGTGTTTCTGGCTACACTCACAGTCCCTGCATCAAGTGACATCACTGCAGCCTTGAACACAATACAAATGAACTTTGTATTGCACATGCCTTCATACCCACAAAACCCTAGGTAATGCTACATTTAGTACCTTCGCTCATATTCACGGCTGCTGTATGGCATGAACTGCAGTGGTTTTTTTTAAGTTTTTTTATTTTATTTATTTATTATGTATACAATATTCTGTCTGTGTGTATATCTGCAGGCCAGAAGAGGGTACCAGACCTCATTACAGATGGTTGTGAGCCACCATATGATTGTTGGGAATTGAACTCAGGACCTTTGGACGAGCAGGCAATGCTCTTAACCTCTGAGCCATCTCTCCAGCTTGAACTGCAGTGTTTTTACTAGACATGCAAATTTTTCTTTATAGAAACACATTAATAATGGCTTGATTGCAGAAAACAAAGAATTTTAATATCTTCCTACAGCACTCAATTACTACATCTTTGGATTATATTGTTTTAGAATGCTTGCATGCAAATTGCTGTTTGAGTTGCTGACTTTAGTTTCTTTCATATTTCAAAAAAGTTAAATTAATCTTGGTTTGAGATTAGAAAAAAATTTCCAATAATTTTTGAAAGGATCATAGACATATTTCTGTTTGGTACCCATTACATATTTACGTAAAGCAATGTTCTCAGCACTGATTATTATAAAATCAAATAATCATCTCTGAAAAGCTAAAGTACTTACAGTATCAAATATTCAGTTAAGATTTAATTATCTTTTTGTCTTTGATAACTCATGTTAGGGAAAGCTAGACACCAAGTCCTAAATGACACTCAAGTAGCCCACGGAAAGTCACACCCAGCAACCAAAAGCAAGTTTCAGACAACGGAGTGACTTTGAAGCTGACCCTTGTCAACTCTTTACATGACAGTGGACCTAGCAGATAGCTTGGAACTGTATCCTCACTAAATACTCAAAGCCACTTCTGCCCAGGAAGCTAATTTTAATTTTTAACTCCACAAAACATGTGGCAGTTATGTTTATTATTGCTTTAAGATATGGAAGAACAGCTGGAAAATGAAGACAGACATAGGCGTACCTCTGAGTTTGAGGTCAGCATGGTCTAGAAAGTAAGATCCAGGACATCCAGGGCCACATTGAGAACCCTTATCTCAAAAAATAAAAAAAAATTAAAAAAAGATATAAGATAGCTTATTTGGCAATGCAACTGTTTAAGAATACTCTCTTAAGTCTTCAAACTGTTCTTTCATACTTAGGAATTCTGACCTGAAACTGCCACTGAATCCCCTTGCTACCATTAATTTAGTGTGTTGTTTAGATGGCATTAAGTGAGATTAAAATATTGAATCAAGCTTTCAAATTAAGAATCTAACTGAATGCTGAGGATGTCTTTTAAAGATAAGATACAGTGCTTGCTGTCCGTACCCAATGTCCTGGGTTTCATCCTCAACCTCGCAAGGGCTGCTAAGAGCACAGGAATGAGGGGTGGGGTGGGGGTTCAGGAAATTAAAAATATTGTCAAGTTTTGGATGGTACACTGATATAGTTAACATTTCTTTAAGTTGTAACTGGTGCCATTATCTCATTTCTAATGACTGTTAAACAGTCAGTCAACTCTACACACAAGAATACTCATCAAGGGCTGGAGAGATGGCTCAGAGGTTAAAATGCTCTTCCAGAAGTTCTGAGTTCAATTCCCAGCAACCGCATGGCTCACAACCATCTCTAATAAGATCTGATGTCCTCTTCCGATGTGCAGGTATACATGCGGACAGACTACAGTATACATAATAAATATTTTTTTTTAAAAAAAAAAAGAATACTTGTCAAAAAGAGGTGACAGATTGACAAAAAGGGTTTTAGCTGTCTTGTAGTATCAGGCCTCTGCCCTACAAGCTTGTGAGCTAAGCAAATACTCTACCACTGAGGTAAGCACATTCGCAGCCTTAAAGGGACTTTAGAACTTGCAGAAGATTCCTGGACAATCTGTTTACAATAAACCGGGAAAGGAAAAACACCTTCAAACACACTTTCTACTTAGGAAGGGCAATGAGAAGGTGAACTTCCAGACGGCACTTCACGGGGTCACACAATCAAGTGTCATTTCTTACGCTTTCCCAACAGAGGAGGAAATAGACCAGTGAGCAAAGACTTGACCCTATTAAGCAAAGACTTGACCACCCTGGAAGTGTGGGTTTTATACATGCCTTTAACATTCAAGACAGTCCCAAGCGGGGCAACCAAAAAGGAAATTCATTTTTTTGTTGTTTTGTTTTGTTGTTCGTTTGTTTTGCTTTTTTTCCGTCTGCTCCAATGTGCGTCTCAGAAATAAAGAGAAAAAGAACGAGTAAGGCTTCAGTGCCAAACAAGCCCAGGATAAAAACGATAAAATCTGGGGTGCGGAGGATTCACTGGTCACCTACCTAGGAGAATCTAAAATGCATCTAAGTGTCCCATGCGCGGATCTGTTTTTAAAAGTCTAAAAACAGGTCCAAACAGCAAAAACCATCTCCCACAACCACACCGCGCTTGTTCTGGTAACAAGGAGGCAAAACAGTAAGAGAAAAGAGAGGTCTGCTCAGAAGCCTGAGGAAAGTTGGGAATGGAGAGCGGGAGCAGACCCAGGGCTCTTCCTCAGCGCGCCTGACTGAAAAGCGCCACTGCGACCCCTGCACAGCCTAGGCCCACCCCCTCGGAAGCCGCCATCCTCCCCCCACCCACCCCCCCACCTCCCGCCTCAGCTCAGCTGGAGCAACCTGGCTTCCAGTCACACCCTCCACAGAGCGGGGCCGACAGCCGGCCAGCCCACAGAGTCGTCCCGCCACACCTCGGCCCGCAGTTCCCGAGCCCGACAGGCATCTGGGTACCCGAGCCAGGAGCGGAAGGCTATAGCCCAGCGAAAAGCCGTGAGTCCCGAAAACCCTTACCGGAGGCGGAGGCGGCGGCAGCGGCGACTCCCAAGCCCCCGCGGGTGCCAAAGACGCCTTCCTCGATTCCGCTGCACGCTGGGAAATGTAGTTCTGTGCTCTGACCCAGCCAAGCGCCGAACACTCCAGGGAATTCTAGAGTTCTCGGAGATCTCTGTATACTTCCTCCGAGGACCGGAACCGAGCCCCTCCCGGGGTGGGACGCGATGCTCCTGGGTATTGTAGTCTTAGCTCGGTTCGGTGGCTGCCAGTGGAGCCCAGAGGCACCGAGGAAACGGAACTCTTACTCCTCATTGGACAGTGTCCGCGACACGCTTCTGCGCAGTCTGTGGTGGCGTCGTAACGCCTCAGGGAAGGGGAAGTCAGTGAAGGCTCGCACCGCTGCCTCTGGCCCTCTGTTTTTCGGCTGGCAGGGTTGTGTCACTGGCGCTTCGCTGTTCGTCTGTGGCACTCGTGCAGCCTTCCCATTTGCTTCCCCCGCCCTGGATCCAGCCCTGTGGGCATTAACGCCAATTCTCTTGCTCCGTCGCGAGTCCCCTCCGCGACCCCTGGCACGGAGGCCGTAGCTATGGAGAATATGGCGGAGGAGGAGCTGCCACCCCAGGAGGAGGAGGAGGCCCAGGTCAGGGTCCCGACCCCGGCCCCGGCCCCGGAATCGGCTCCGGTCCCAGCTCCGGCCGCAGATTCGGCTCTGGACTCGGCTCCGACGCCGTACTCGGCTCCAGCCCCAGCCCTTGCCCCGGCCCCGACTCCGGCCTTGTCCCCGTCCCTAGCCTCTGTCCCCGAGGAGGCTGAAAGCAGTAAGTGTAGACGGCCTGATCTTTCTGCCGCAGAGAAGCGAGTAACCGTTCCTCGCTGGGGAGGCCCTTCTCCGGGGTGGTTTTTAATGTGGAGAGGCAGATTTAGGGAAACGGGAGGAGGAACGAGAGCGGCAGGAAGGAGTACAGAAAGGAAGAGGGTACCTCCGTAAACCTCGAGGACATCATCGTGAAAGATACACGAAGGCCAGGGGTGATGCAGACAAAATAAACACAGATTAGTGGCTGTGTCGGTTAGTGTGTCTAGTAGTTTCCGTCTCAACCCAGTCTACAATAGTTAAATAACTCCTTTCAAGTGTGGTACAGTAACGGAGGCAGCCTCTGAGGTGAGAGCCTGTCAAGATTTAGAAACTGTAAACTGATTTTTCAATCAGGACGTACATACACACACACACACACACTCAGGTGAATTTGTCTTACTAAATTTTCTGTAGAATATCTTGCTTCCCAAAAGAATTTGAAATCCATATGCTGTATGGAGGAGGACCTGCTAAAAGCCAATTGAACTTTGTTCTTCATTCCATCAGAAGACAATCGTGAAAACTTAATAGTCAATACTTTCCCTGAATGCGTTTATATGTGCTCTGAGTGGTTTACTGGATCATATAGGAAACACAATATTGATAATTAGCACTTTAAGGACCTTTAAAAAAAAAAAAAGACCTTAACACTATACAGTGGGCCTAAGCGTCAACAAGTTCGTTCAACAAATCTTGTACTCCATAAATTGATCTTTATACTCTTTCCAAATTATCACTCATGAGAAATTAATACATATATACGATTTCTAAACCAGCTTGGGGTTTGATGTATATAGAACAGTCATAATCTAAGAGAATTATTTTGCAGTTCTAAAACTACATTTAAGAGTTGTAAGGCTAGTCACAGGCAAAACAAAATCAGCCGGTGGGCTTCTGATCATTTGAAGTGACAGGTTGTAGTGGAAAATAAAGCCTTTATTTCTTTTTCTTTCTCTCTTTACAGTCTGATAGACAGGGAGTTTCATACTCTTAAGGAAGTAGCTACTGCCCTCCTGATTATGTTTAAATAGAAGTAGTTCAGCAATTTGGGGAACGCATGCCTTCTTCACCCCCTTGACATGGGGCATTGATAGTGGCTCCACGTGGTAGTGCATGCCAGCAATCCTAGCATTTGACAGCCTTGCAGGAGGGCTGTTAAATTTTTTAATTGATATTTATTGAGCTCTACATTTTTCTCTGCTCCCTCCCTGCCTCTCCCCTCCCCTCTTCAGTCCTCCCCCAAGATCCCCATGCTGAGGGCTGGCAAATTAATTAGAGATCAACCTGGTCTCTTTAAGGAGACATCTTCTCAAAAGTGTGGTATAAGTGTTAGGGGACAAGGGTTGGAAACATTTGCATTATAAATGCTAAAATAAAAGTGTAGCCTGAAGAATATGCTGTTTAAGAATGCTTCAAACGCATACTAATCATCTAAAAATGTATTTGCAGTTGATCTAGTTATCCTTTGACGTTAGTCATAGCAGCCAGGCAAGATGAAGATGGCAATTCTGAACTAGAGTTGAAAATTGAGGAAAAAGTAACAGAAGCTGTGAAAGAACCTTCTACTATATTTGGTTTATCTGATTTAACAACAGGTTTGCTTTCTTGATTATGAGTATGTTACAAAAAGCAAGTTGACTGCTTTAAATACAGAATGATATCGACCATGTTGAGCCAAAAAGTGATTTTACAGATACTTTTAGGCTTATCACGAATTTTCAGACAAGTTTTTTTTTTGGTTTTTTTAATTTTCTTCAGTAGAGGACAGCATTTTCAGTTTGCCTCTCCTAACTTAGGCTCTTTCTCTTGTTTTGCACTACCTGGCAGAACATTTTAAGCACACCTTTATGTGTACATGTGGATTCTTTTTTGACCATTACTATCAATTCTAAAAACTAAGGATGCTTTTTCCCCCCTATATCTCATTTTAACTTTTTGAGCACGGCCTGGTATGTGAAGTTAATCAAGCCTGTAATCCCAGCCTTTGGGAGACTGAGGTAGGAGAATAATGGATTTCAAGCCAGCATGTGCTGCATAGTGAGTTCCAGTCTTAGCTTTACTTTGAGCCCTATCTCGAAAAGTAAAGTAATACAGTATTTGTCACTCTGCTTTTGCTTAGGAAATTGTCTTTTGAGCAGAAATGTCTGATGGTGTTTGATTCCAGAAGTTGTGATAAAAATGTGCTGCTACCTTCAAAAAGTAATGGTTGCCGGGCAGTAGTGGCGCACGCCTTTAATCCCACTTGGGAGGCAGAGGCAGATGGATCTCTGTGAGTTCGAGGCCAGCCTGGTCTACAAGAGCTAGTTCCAGGACAGGCTCCAAAGCTACAGAGAAACCCTGTCTCAAAAAACATTTTTTTAAAAAAAGGCTAATGATTTTTAAAAACTACTTAACTATCTTAGTGCCTGCTGAGTACCAGTTCTGTGCTTGACATTTAGCCACCAGAAGGATAAATCAAGTACAACTTGCTGCCTTTTTATTGTTTACTATGAGAAAGAAGGAAAAAAGGACACAGATTATGCACATGTGTGAATGAGTGGACTGAGAATGGAACTGGTGGACAGGGAGGTGGCGGCATCAAAAATTGAATTAAAATATCTGAGGCTTTAAATTATCTAGCATATTGACTGAGCCTGAGATTTATTCCATTATCTGTTTCTCTGTCCGGTAACATCCCCTGGCCTTGTGCGTTTGGGTTCCCACTCTGTAAGTATTCCTTTCCTTTGGAATGCCCATGTATTCAGAATGCTTCATCCTTAGGAAGAACAAATTGCAGTTTTATCTGTTTCCTTTTCTGCAGTGCCAGAGTCCTGAAACGATATCTGCACTGGTTTTTGTGCTGATATTTTATTTGTATTTTAATAAATAAAAGCTTGCTTGAAGATAAGATTGCAAAACTAAGCCATAGGCCAGGAAGTGGTGACACACACACTTTAATCCGAGGAGACAGAGGCGGATTGATCTCTGTGAGTTCAAGGCTCCCCTGGGAGCAACATCAATCCAGAAAAAGACCCAGGTGGTGGCCACTCAACACCTTTAACCCCAGTGTTTGGGAGTCACACACTTTTAATCTCAGCACTAGGAAGGTAGAGAGAGGACTATAAAGGGGAAGAGACAGGAACTCACTGGAGTGTGGAGTCTGAGGATTCATAAAGACAGGATCTTGCTCTTTCGGTCTGAAGATTTGGTAGAGGTAAAAGGTCTCTTTAGTGACTGGATGCTTTGCTTTTCTGATCTTCAGCTTGAACCACAGTATCTGTCTCTGGGTTTTTATTATTCATGCTACAGGTTTTCTGTATTTGCTTTCTCTTTCCTTTTGGTTATCTATTCTCTGCACTTTTTCAAGATCACAGGAAACTGGATGGTGGTGGCATGCACCTTTAATCCCAGCACTCAGGAGGCTGGGGCAGGCAGATCTAAGTTCCAGGACATCCAGGGATACACAGAGAAACACAAGAGACCGTGTACTAATACAGTAGTGTTTTCTTGTTTATTCCAGTTGCAATACTTAGTTATGTGCATTCCTCTCTTACACTTTTCTCCTTTGGCTCCTCCTCTGTTCACCCTGCCCATTTATTCTTTCAGATTCTACTTTCCTGCTTCTTTTGACTCAACTTCTCTTTCCAGTTGCTTGTAGATTATTTACTACTTTACTCAGTAGCAAATTTAACAGTTTGAGAATGCAGCCCCCACCACTTACACATACATACCAAACAAAGTGTATGGTCCAGCATATTTTAGTAAGCTTAACTCACAATTTACAAGCATTTAACTTGAGGAATGTGTTATGTTTAGGAAATCTGAAAGTGCATAACAGACAAAAATGGTTGGGAAATATAAACTGCATTAGAATTGAAACACATGTTAATTGCATTTAAGAACTAATTTTCAGGCAGATGAGATGGCCTTGTAGGTACAGGCATTCACAGCCTGGTCTTCAGATCCAAGTTCCAGGACAGCCAGGGCTACACAAGGGAAACCCTGTCTTTTTGTTTGTTTGTTGAGATAGGGTTTCTCTGTGGCTTTGGAGCCTGTCTTGGAACTAGCTCTTGTAGATCAGGCTGGCCTCGAACTCATAGAGATCCACCTGCCTCTGCCTCCCAAGTATAACTACTATGTTAAAAATTAACATCTCGCCGAGCGATGGTGGCGCACGCCTTTAATCCCAGCACTCGGGAGGCAGAGGCAGGCGGATCTCTGGGAGTTCGAGACCAGCCTGGTCTACAGAGCTAGTTCCAGGACAGGAACCAAAAGCTACAGAGAAACCCTGTCTTGAAAAACCAAAAAAAAAAAAAAAAAAAAAATTAACATCTCAATATCTTGGCTGTAATTAAAGCTCTTTGAAGACACAAAACATTGATTATAGTTCTCAGGCTGTTTTGTACAGGGTAGAAATTTTTTTAGTTTTGGGTTGGTTAGCTTTTTTTTTTTTTGTTTGTTTTTTTGAGACAGGGTTTCTCTGTGGTTTTGGAGCCTGTCCTGGAACTAGCTCTTGTAGACCAGGCTGGTCTCGAACTCCCAGAGATCCGCCTGCCTCTGCCTCCCGAGTGCTGGGATTAAAGGCGTGTGCCACCACCGCCCGGCTGGTTAGCTTTTTTTGTTTGTTTGTTTTGTTTTGTTTTCGACTTGGTCTCCTTTATCCCAGGCTGGCTTTGAAGATACTTTTAGTTGAAGGTGACTCCGAGCTTCCAGTCCTCCTGCCTCCACCTCTGTGTGCTAAAGTTACAGGTGTGCACCACCATGCCCATTTATGTGGTCCTAAGGTTCAGACTCAGGACTTCCTGGATGCTAAGCAAGTATTCTACCAACTGAGCTATGCCTCCAGCCCTAAGGGCAGAAACATTTTCCATGGAATTACCTTGACTAAAGCTGAAAGGTACACACTGGAGTTTTTCTCCATAGCGTTTGCCTTCTGAAGTACACTTGCCATTTTCTGATCTGAACTATAGCCGTTCCCATGAGGTACTAGACTCCATACGATAGGAAACAAAAGTATATGTCTGTATGGTGGGAATAACTAAAAATGGAATAGGGGAAAATGCTAGAACAATTTTCTAACTCTTTAAATCTCTTTTCAGAGAGACACATCTCAATTCAAAGGCGGCTTGCTGATCTGGAGAAGTTAGCTTTTGTGGCTGAAGGAGACGTTGACACTGCCAGTTCATTGAACTCAGGTAATCAGGATCCAGGTACACCCATGTTTGGGGTACACACACACTTTCTGTTTTGTTCTTTTTTTTTTTTTTTTTTTTTTTGAGACAAGGTCTCATATCTTGTTTTCATTGTTCTGTTTTGTCTTTTTATTTTTTTTCTTTCTGCAACATTTAACTTTCAGCTCATGAAAACAGTTTGTAAGAATAAATTTATTCCTTTTGAACTAGAACAGTAGTACTAGTTCTATAAGGTGGTAATTGAATTAGTAACAAGTTTTGGACATTCCAAAACACTGCCTTAAATAGCATAGCAGGGACTGGAGAGATGGCTCATTGATGAAGAGCACTGGCAGCTGTTCCAGAGGATGTGGGTTCAAGTCCCAGCACCTGCGTGGTGGGTCACAACCATTTATAATTCTAGTTCCAGGGGACCCAACGCCCTTTTCTGGCCACTCTAGGGACCAAGCATGTCCATGGTACACAGACATATATATTCAGGCAAAACACATACACATAAAATAAAAATAAATTAAAAAGCAGGTAAAATTCTCTGGTACAAAGTGGGGCAATATAGTTGGAACAAAGTTCTAAAATGTTGTCAGTGCTCCACTCTCCTGCCTCTACCCCACTATTCATCCTCATATTTTCTCTCTGTCTCTCTCTTGGCATGCATGTGGGAGTCAGGGTGACATATGGAGCTCAGTGCTTTCCTTTCATGTGCGTCCCAGAGACTCCAAGGCTTGATGGCGAGTGCCTTTGCCCACTGACCCATCGCCTCGGCCCCTGCTCTCTGTTTTAAGTGCTTAGCCATTGCGTCTGCCAGTGTCCGGCTCTTCTAAGTGCCTAGTTCTCGTTTTTGTTTAAAATAAGTAGTGTATATTCAAAAATGAATTATACTTATTCTTGCATTATTCTATGTGCGAAAGATTTTTGCATTAAAATCATTATTGATTTGTTATTTCTGTATATTTTATTGCTTTTAGCTTAAATTTGAGACTGTAGTTCTTATTTGTTTAACTACTTATTGGCAGTATGGGTCCTGGGTATTGAACATAGGTTGTCAGGCTTGGCGGCAAGTAAATGCCTTTACTTATTGAGCCACTTGCCAGGCTGAGATTTTAATTCTTGGACATTTTATCAGAACTGTTATTTAAAATGTACTATATTGCTAAGTAAATGCGTATTTTGATGATCTTTCAGGAATAGTGATACAGTGAAGATCAGGATGTGATGGTTTTTCCAGGTCCCTGGCCTCAGAACAGCAATGTATTACGCACTGTCTTCTATTTTTCTTACCGTGTCTTTTAGCTGTCTTCACTACTGCCAGGGTAGTAAGGGAAGCACCATAGCAGATGCTTAGGCACCTCTACCCAACACCTGCCTTCTAGAAATGCCACATTGCTGGTTTTCCATTCTCAGGTACAGAGTGGTAGACTCCCTAGCAAAAGTTTAGTTTTAAAAAGTTTATCACTTTTTAAACTTCTCTGTTCCTACTGGAAACAGCTGTCATCAGGTAGCCACAAATAGCAGAGTTTGAAGGCTAAAAAATAGTCATTGTTCAAATGCTACAATTCTTCTGAAGGACATCGAGGATCAGAAATAAATATATTCCTGCAGTTAAAATCTTTGTCTAAGAAGGAGGGTGAGTACATGGGGAGGTTCCCTGCTGCTTTTGTAGCTGAATCCAGGCATTAATAGCTGATAATCTACGCTTTTTCTTCTCTTTAAGAAAACAGTCATACTTGTCCATTGTGCCCTAAGGAAAAATTCAGAGCTTATAGTAGTCAGAAGCTCCGTCGACACCTTCAGAATTTACACTGGAAAATCTCAGTTGAATTTGAAGGTTAGTATTTCATTTTCACTTTATATTATGATGATTTAATGTATTTAACAAAAGACACTAAGCACATGACAGTTCAGTGGACATTTCTAATCATTTGTGACTGCGATGTATTGCGCATCTCTGATGTGGGGGTCCCTTGTTGCTTGTTAAACAATGTTTTATTAGGTTTTTTTTCCTCATGTAGAACAGCTGCTATTTTATATATAATTTTAAAGACAAAGTAAATGCCAAAAGCAAGAAAATAAAATAATTGGTACCGAGAAAAAAGTCAGTAGCTGAAATTTTCAGGATGTTAATAGAATATAGGCTATTCAGAACTAGCTTTACTATAGATAAGGGAAAATAATTAAAAATATACTAAGTATAATGACAAAATGATGTAATTTGAAGGAATAAATTTTTAACAAGTTGGTTCATAAGAAAAATAATAAAGTTGAAACTAAGATCATGTTAAGAGACTAAGATTCTGAGGCAGTGAAGTATGGCATCTTTTACATTTTAAAATACATATATTAATCCTTCATGTGAGTGTCATACCAATAAAATAACCAGTAGACAATAGTAGAAACACAGTGGTAGATAGATGTGTGAGGATAGTCATTGCATCATGTACTTTGTGACAAAAACTGGGAATTAAAAAGAATATTGACTGCATTGTGGCATATACATTCTAATGCAGCCTCTAATAAGAATGTGTTCAACATAGCCTAGCAAACTTTGAACTTCCATTTCCACAGGAAACTACAGTCTAAGTTAGGTTTCTATTGCTGTGATAAAACAGTGACCAACAGCATATAGTTCACCATCCATGGAAGTTGGGCAGGAATTCAAAGCAGGAACCTGGAGGCAGGAGCGGAAGCAGAGACTGTGAAGGGGCATAGCTTACTAGCTTGCTCTTTATGGCTTACTCAGCAGCTTCCTTTCTTGCTTTCTTTCTTTTCTTTTTTTTATAAGACAGGGTTTCTCTGTGTAGCCTGTACCAAGTCTGTCCTGGAACTCGGTCTGTGGACCAAGCTGGCCTCAAACTTGGAGATCTGCTTGCCTCTGCGTCCTGAGTGCCAGAATCAAAAGTATACACCATCACTGCCTGGTTGCCAGTATTTTCTTGTGTTTGTTTGTTTGTTTGTTTAAGAGAGACAGGTTTTCTGTGTATGTCACCCTAACCAAAATTGCTCTGTAGACCAGGCTGGCCTCAAATTTACAGAGATCTGCCTGCTTCTGCCTCCCAAGCGCTGGGATTAAAGGCATGTGCCACCACTGTCCAACTTTAGCTTGCCTTTTTATAGTGCCCAGGGCCACCAGCCCACTGGTGGCACCACCCAAGGTGAGCCACATTAATCAATAAAGAAAATGCTCCACAGTCTTGCCCACAGTCCAGTCTAGTAAGGGCATTTTCTCATATGAGATTGTTTCTTCAAAATGACTCTAAGATGAAATAAATAGTCACTGTCACTACTAATGAAATTAGCAATATGTAAGATATATTTTATAATATTTCACCTGAATGAAACTGAAGTTCTTCTCTGAAGAAAAACCTGCATTGCGGTCTTATACCTACATATGTATAGAATACACATACACCCTCTCTCTCATACATGCAGATCCATACACACTTGTATATGATTATGTGAGATAGAAATTGTTGAATATGTGGGCCAGTCAGCATCCTCTCGCTGAGTTAATGATTACTGGGAATGGAAGAGACATTTTCTTAAGTAGGGTACCCATGCTTCTGAAAGCAAGCCCTCACCTTCGCTCCTGTAAGTAACTAATGAAACTCACTGGGCCATAATTTTTTTTCCCAAAAAGACATGATGGTAGAAAGGGCTCAGCAGGAGTGAGACGGAGACAAGGTGCGAGAGTGAGCAGTAGGGGATACATTTGGGAAATGTCAGAATCTAGACAGTATTGAAAGTCAGGAGAGTCAACGACATAGATAACCTCTGGGCCCCTCAACAATATGCAGTGGGGGAAACAATGTAAGCATGAGAATGAGGGGAGATGACTGGGTTGGGAGAGTTTTTCTGTCAGCAAAATAAAGCTGAAGCGATCTGGTTCAAGGAAATTGATGGGGATGGAAATACAACTCAACCGTGGAGTAATTCCTTAGCGTGTAGAAAGCCCTAGAATTTATCTCTGGAATTACCCAAGAAAGAACTGAAGAAAAGGGATAGTGGTTTGTTCAAAGACAGGATCTCAAGTTGCCCAGGCTGACCTTAAGTAGCTGTGTAATTGAGGATGACATCATTCTCTGGCTTCTACCTCCCAAGTGCTGGGCTTACAGGCATGCTACACAATACCTAGTATTTTGACAAATATGTTTTGAGATGACCAGTAGTCAATTAAAATTCCTTAACAAGTGGTTAGAATTAGGGGTCTTAGTGTTGGGAATAAGTTAGTAACTAGCACTATATTATCCATTATACTTGAAATTCCTTCCCATAAGAGATCATTGAAGTCATGAGAGAAGTTAAACGTACTAGAGAAAAAGTATATAGTCACCAACCAAGCTTAATAAATATCTATATTTAGGGTATGAAAAAAAATCTAAAGATCAACATCAAAAACTAAGAATAATAAATTCAAAAATAAAGTCAAACATTTACAGGTGGGAGGAAAACCAAGATTATCACCTGTTATTTTAGTAAAGAAGCAAAGAAGATGAAGTTCAAGGTTGAAAATAACAATCTGAGTGCCAGAGAACAAATCATCTTGATAGAACTAGAATTTGAACACAGGTCTCCTATATTTGCTTATATTCATATATCTGTCTCGTTTATTAAAATAAATGTTGTTCAAGTAATTATGGTGTTACAAATAGAAGAATAATCCTAATGATTCTTCTTTTTTTCTTTTTGAGACAGGGTTTCATTATACAGCCCTGGCTGACCTGGAATTCACTATGTAGATCAGGCTGGCCTCACACTCACAGAAATTCACCTGCCTCTGCTTCCTGAATGTTTGGATTAAAGGCATGTGTCAGTGCACTGGGTGATCCTAATTATTTTTTTAAAAATTAAAAATATACTAATAACTTTGAATGCCAGTAGGAGTTTAATGAATAATAATAATAACACAGCTAGCCATTTTTCATTCTAGGCTACAGGATGTGCATCTGTCACTTAGCTTGTCGGCCAATAAAACCAACCATTGTTGGAGAACAGGTAATCAGATGCTTGCTCTTATTTCTAAATTAGTTGACTTTTAAAGAAAGCACATTTTTTCCATTCTTGAAACTACACTTTGCCTGGGCTTAAGGGATGACTGAGCGGTTAAGTGCACTGGCTGCTCTTCCAGAGTTCCTAAGTTCAATTCCCAGTACCCATATGGTCTCTCACAGCCATCTGTGACTGTAGTCTCATAGGATTGGATGCCATCTTCTGGTGTGCAGATGTACAAGTGGACAAAACACCTGCATACATAAAGTATATAAATAAATAAACTGCCAAGAGCCAGTTATCTTTCTGTCACCTTCTATACCAAATCCAGTACTCACAAACATATTACAGCTTCAGACTCACATTTTATTGTCTTAGTAACCTGCTTAAATGAAGTGTTCCATTTGGTAGATTTCCAGCAAATTGGGTGCCCATTACCATTGCATCATTTGTTCAGCGACAATCACCAGAAGGACTGACATGCTAGGGCATGTTAAGCGCCATGTGAATAAAGGAGAAACTAAGTCCAGATACATTGCTGGTAAGTTATGCAATCTCACTAACTTATTAAGAATTAGGTCTTTAAAATAAAATGATCCAGTTATTCTTTTCAGACATTAAGTATATAAACATACTGATTTAACTAAATTATTTGGTTGACATTGACAAGTAATCCATAACTTCACATTTTTTTCTTTCTATGATGTTTCCAATAATGTTCAGCTATTCTCAACAGATATTAGTAAATGTTATAAACCAGGAACTTTTTTTTTTTTATGTGGTGGTTTTTCAAGACAGGATTTATGGATTTATCTGTGTATCCCTGGCTGTCCTGGAGCTTGCCTTGTAGACGAGACTGGCCTCAAACAGAGATCTGCCTGCCTATCTCCCAAGTGATGGGATCAAAGGCATGCACCAACATGCCCAGCCAAACTAAGTAGCTTATGAAAGAGTTTATAATTACCTATTATGAAAAATTATAGAATTATAGTCATAGGACTTTTTTTAAAAAGATTTATTTATTTATTATGTATACAACATTCTGCCTCAATGTATGCCCGCATGCCAGAGGAGGGCTCCAGATCTCAGTACAGATGGTTGTGAGCCACCATGTGGTTGCTGGGAATTGAACTCAGGACCTCTGGAAGAAAAGCCAGTGCTCTTAACCTTTGAGCCATCTCTCCAGCCCTCATAGGACTTTTATATCAGTAACTGTTTTGCTTATTGTAGAAAATACTGGGAACAGGATGCCCAGTGGAAAAGACCTTTATTGTGAATAATATAAACTCTCAAGGGTTAGGTTAGCAAAAGCTGATATTGTGAGATAGAAGACATGCCTCTTCAGTGAGTAAACATTAGAAAAGGTTACTTTTATTGATGTTATAGAAAGGGAAATATGGGTGTCATTTAATGTCCTGAATATAATACTGACCAAAAAAAGAACAGATAAAGACTATAATTATTTTTCAAATATTACATTTGTCTTACCTCTTGAATATTTTAAATATATATGCATCTATTTTCATAACAGTATTCCATTTGAGTTTGTAGCTGAAGGATTATAATGTATACTAAATATAAAATGTTCCTGTCATTACTTAATAGCCATTTGAATACAGTTCAGTTTAAAATTATAATTGTAAGAAAGTGAGATCCACAAGATTGCTTAATGGGTAGAAGTCCTTCTATGCATGCCGGGTAAGCTAAGTTCTACCCCTGAATCCATAAGGTGGCAGGGGAACACTGACTCCCCAGTGTTCTGAAGTTCAGGGGTTCAGAAAATACTAAGATTCTTACTCAGCCCACTAATGGAAAGCATATAAATACTCAATTTCTTTCTTTCTTTTTTTTTTTTTTTTTTTTTTTTTTTTTTTTTTTTTTTTTTTTTTTTTTTTTTTTTTTTTTTTTGAGATAAGGTTTCTCTGTAGCTTTTAAGCCTGTCCTGGAACTAGCTCTGTAGACCAGGCTGGCCTCGATCCACCTGCCTCTGCCTCCCGAGTGCCGATTAAAGGCGTGCGCCACCACCACCCGGCTAAATACTCAATTTCTATAGTATTAAAGTACCCTCTTTGGCCATCCTGTGAATGCATAATGTAGCATAATGATTCATAAAAATATTCTAGGATTTTTGCTATCTGAAGATATTCTTGGGTTTTATAATACTGGTATAGTGATAGAATACACAGAATTTTAAGTGGATGAACGTACTCGCATTCACCAAATACCTGCCGAGGCACAACTTTTTCCACAGACAATTGAATAAATTCGTTCTGTGACTTTCTTTTGTTTTTTTCTTTCTTATGCCTACTGAACTATTTGCTTTAGAACAAAATGATATAAAGCTACGTTTTAAAATGTATTCTGTTAGATATTTAGCATTATTTTCAATTATCCTGTAGTAACAGTTTTTTCTTCTATTTTAGCTTCTACTGCCAAATCATCTAATGAAATTTTGAAGGAGACAGATACAGATATACAAGTTTTTCCTAACTACTCTATACCTCAGAAAACAGATTCATATTTTAATCCCAAAATGAAACTAAATCGGTAAGATTGATTGAAAATAGAGCAATAGACTTTTCAGATGAACTTCTTTCAATCTCTCTGTTTATATATATTAAGATTAAAATCTTCTATTTAGTATTTTTCTCAAAATCTACCAATCCAATTTTTCAAAGAATAAAATAGGCCTAACTTTATGTAATTAAACTTGTACAAACTGGTGAAAAGTCTTATTTATTAAATAAATAGATGCTTGTTAAATATAATTCAGTTAGATTCATAGTTTAACCTCACAAAACTTATAGTTCTTGAACTATTAATTTGAGAGTGTATATAAGGTAGATAGATACGTTCTTTATTCTACAAAGTTGAAACCATAATACAGCAAAGTTACTTCAGATTATTCTTTCTTTCTAGTCAGCTAATATTCTGTACATTGGCTGCTTTGGCTAAGGAACGAAAACCTTTGGAGTGTTTAGATGCCTTTGGAGCCACTGGTAAGTAAAAAAACTTAATTTTTCAAATTTATTTTGCCTGTGTGATGTTTATCAAATCCATGCAGTACTTTTAGAGGCCAGAAGAAGGCATCAGATCCCCTGGAAGTGGCATTAGAGATGGATGCAAGCGATAATGTGGGTGCTAGGTCCTCGGAAAAGTGGCCATTGCTCTTAAATTCATCTCCCCAGCCCCTATATAATGTCTTCATTGGCTGCTCAGCTTTAATCCCAGCACATGGGAAATAGAGGCAGGCGAATCCCTGTGAATCCAAGGCCAGGCTGGTCTATATAGAGAGTTCCAGCATTGCCAGAGCTACATAGTGAAACTTTGAATCAAAAAAAAAAAAAAAAAATCAAATTTTCACATAAAAAAGTTTAAGATCCAAGGCAAGATTTTCCATTTTTTAAAGGATTCTATATAAAAATAGACAGTGTAATGAACTCATTCCTTTGTGTCACTTCAAGTATAATTCACGCATGTTCTGTCTTAGTCTATCAGTACCTCCACAACTTCAGATTTCATACATTAGTCTCTTTATGCCCATTAATTTAAAATAAATTTGGACATATTTTATGTATTAAAGAAAAAAAAAACCCAAGCAAGGGATCAATGTATGGCTGACCTTCGACTCTATGACCTCCTGATCCTCTGCTGCTTCCGGTGCTGAGATAGCAGGACCATTCTCCATACTCAGGCATCTCTTTAAAATGAAGCTATAATAATAGCATTACCATGCCTAGAAAATGAAGGCTAATTCAGACATCTAAACATTTCTAAAAATTCAAATCAAAATCCCAAGAGTCTATATTACCTTGACTCAAGTCTACATCTTTTTTGTTGTGCTCTTTAGACACAGTCTTACTCTGTAGCCTTGGCTGACCTGGAACTCACTATGTACCCCAGGCTGGCCTCAAACTCAAGAGATTCTGAATTCCAGCTGTCTCTGCCTGGAATTAAAGGCATGCATTGTCATGCCCAGCTAAGTCTCTTTCTTATATGGTCTCCTTTCATTTTCAGTGTGAGAGAGAGAGAGAGAGAGAGAGAGAGAGAGAGAGAGAGAGAGAGAGAGAGAGAGAGAGAGAGAATATGTTTATTGAAGAATCGGTTTTTTGACATGTACTTTCTGCACCTAGATTTGTATTGTCTCACTGTGGCTTATGTAACATACTCCTACAACCTGTACTTTTCCAAATTGCTCTGCTTCTCAAGCGGCTCAGACTAGCCTTAAACTGACCATATGACTGAATATGACCTTGAACTCCTCCCAAATAGTAGCTATATACTTTCACATCCGACAAGAAGGAAAACAATTGTTTTTCTGAAACAGTGAAGAAGACCAAGCTAGCTCTTGAACTCATAGAGATCCTTCTGCCTCTGCCCCTCAGTTGCTGGGACTAAAGGTGTGTGCCACCACTCTTAGCCAAAAGTCAAATATTGAAGGACATTTGTTCACTGTAGTCAGGTAATAATTAATAGCTCCTTTTTGTGTTTTTCACTTGTTTTTTGTTATTATGAGAGAGTATGTGTGTGTGTATGTATGTATGGGTCAAAAGAAAACTTTCAAGAGTTGCTTCTCTCAGTCCACCTAGATTTGGGAACCAAACTCAGGTAGTTTGGCTTTCAACGCAAATGCTTTCACCTGCTGAGCCTCCTTGCCAACCTTTCTGTGGGCTTGAATGATCATTGCCTAGCCTTTGGCACTTTATTTTGTTCTAATTTTGGCTTTCTAAAACTGGCTCTCTCTGTATCTCAGACTGGTCTAGAATTGAATGTTTAGCCCAGGCTGTCCTTGAAGTGCTCCTTTTACTGCTGTGTCCAGTGTAGGAGTCTAGCCTTCATGTACAATGCCAGTCCGCATTGAAACCAAAAGACTTTTAGCAATAGAGAAAAGAAAATAAAAACAGCAATTCTGAAAGGCCATTCGTGCTCGTCACATGTCTTCATAAAGATTAACTGAATTCCACTCTTGACAAGTGTATACTGAAAATGAAAGCATTTAAAAGCATGGACTCTGGGTCCAAAGTCCGTGGGTTCAAGTCTTGGCTTCATCACATACTACTCTGATGCCCCCAGGAAATTGTGTTTTGATTTTTTTTTCATGTATAAAAGGGTACAGGGGATAATACCCATACAAGTATTAAAGATTTAAACCTCAATACAAATGAAGTCATTGGAACAGTACTTACTAAGGAAATGCTATAGAAGCATTTGGTTTCATCTCCATTGTATTATTAGTACTAAAACCATTCTTTAGTAAGATATCCATTTAAAATGGTAGTAGTAATGAGGTAATCCTTCTAAGATGAGCCATTGAAATGTGAACTTTGAATTATTTTTTCCTGTCTGGTATATATATGTATATGTACATGTGGGTGTGTATATGCAGAGGTCAACACTGGCTCTCTTCCTCAGTTGCTCTCTACCTTGTCTTTTGAGTCTGGATCTCACTGAACTTGGATGGAGCTCACTGAGTTGAGTAGACTGGCTTGAGTAGCAAGCCCCCAGGAACCCTATCTTCACCTCCCAGAGATCGGATTGCAGATCCTTACTTATTATACTTGGCTTTTCACGTGGCTATTGAGGATTAAACCTCACATCCTCCTAATGTTTGTACGCAAGCATTTGACTGACTGAGCTCTCTCCCCAACTCAGTTTTTTATTCACTCTTTCATGATCAAATCAGCCACCAGTTTTGTTCTGATATGGGGGTTTCTGTTTGTATGTACACACAACTCTGTGTACCCCAGGTTAGTCTTGAACTCACAGAATCTGTCTTCCTCTGTCTCCCAAGTGCTAGGATTAAAGGCGTATGCCACCACGCCCAGCCTGATTTATCTTTTATAATGTAACTCACACTCCTGTCCTCTCGAGTCTATTGCACTAGTCTCTGTGTTCGCAGTCATTTCCCCTTTGTCACACAGCAGCCTCTCTGAGCTCCATATGCTGATGCTGCAGTTGGCAGCAGCGTCTCGATTACAAGTCTAAAGTGCTCCACCATCATTTCTGTCACATTCATGAACCTTTTTCCAAACTTATTGCCATGTTCTTCCTTACATATTCTGTTCTTTACCTTTTAAAATCTGAAAATATTAAAGCTGATGCCTACAAAAGGCATATTCAACATTTTTATAAACTTTTGGACCTGGCACCATTTTCTTTTTATTGGCTTCTCAACCATCTTCTGAAAGTCAGATATCCTGGACCAGCATCACTAAAAGCAGCTCCGGCAGAGCAGTCACTACTATTCTGTTCTTTTTAGTATATTTGTAGATTGTTGGTAGCTCTGTGACAGTTTCTTTACATGTCTATTCCCCTAAAATGACAATCTTAGAATTTATCCCACAAGTTTAATATGAGAGTCTGAAAAAAATTACATAAAGTCTGTAACAGTAGACAAGACTTTATTTCCATTTATACAGTAGAAGTGTGTAGAAGGTATCAATATTTCAGATGGTGTGTTAGAGATGCATGTCAGTTGGGTTTATGTCACTATTTCCAGTTAGAAAATGGTTTTAGTTCTTATCCCCCACCCCCTCCCCCCTACTCCCTCCCCTTACCCCCAGCTTACCCGGGAGATCTCATCTATTTCCCCCTCAGGGAAATCCATGCATCCCTCTTCGGGTCTTCCTTTTTACCTAGCTTTTCTGAGGTTGTGGGGCATAGTCTGGTTGCCCTTTGCTTTACATCTAGTATCCATTTATGTGAGTACATGCTGTGCTTGTCTTTCTGTGTCTGGGTTACCTCATTCAGGATGATTTTCTAGTTTCATCCATTTTCCTGCAGATTTCATGATATCAGTTTTTAATAAAAGATGTAAAATAAAAAAGGAAGAAAATGTTCTTTATGCCCTTTTTAGTAGCTACAGAATGAGATACTCAAGTGAGTTCTTACTGCATATACAATGCAGTTGTTCCTTTTACCGCACAATGGTGCGCCTGTGTGCTGTTTGGAAATTTTGGCCTAGAAAGGTTATTTCTTCTGTATTTCATTTTGTAATTGTGCATGTGTGAGAATGTGGGCATGCATGTGGCAGGGAGGGTGGGTGGACGACTTTGGAGAGTCTGTTCTTTCCTTCTTCCATAGGTTCTGGACCTCAAAATCATTATCTAGCTGCTCAAAGAACACTTTTGCCTCCTGAGCTATCTCATTGGCCTGGAAGTTATTTTTCATGTGTAAGGGAGATCAGCATATTAGTACATGCCTACAATCCCTGCACACAAGGAGGCAGAAATAAGAGGATTAATGTTTCATAGCCAGCCGGGAATTGTGGCACACGACTTTGATTTCAACATTTGGAAGTTAGAGGCAGGTGGATGTCTGTGAGTTCAAGAACTACTGACCCTGCCTAAAAAATAAAATAAAATATTTGAAGACCAGCCCAGGCTACAATCAAAGTACATTGTCTTTGTTATTTTTATGGTGCTTGAGGGTAAATTTGAGCAGCGGGACTTTCACCTGGCCATCTTTTTCTGCAGGGTATCACCCTGTTAGCATACTGTATTCTGGTATTCATAGACATGACGATTTGGAGCGTGTGTTGTGTGTATGTGTGTGTGCGCACACATTACTTATAAAATGCCTACCATTTCAGTTATTAGTTGTTGCAACTTGATGTATTTAATTATTGTCTTCTCCCCCATTTTCTCCCAAGGAATAATGGGATTGCAATGGGCAAAACACCTTGGAGATGCAGTCAAAGTTACAATTAATGACTTGAATGAAAACTCTGTGACTTTGATTCAGAAAAACTGCCACTTAAACAAATTGAAAGTGGTGGTAGACAGTGAGGAGAAAGAAGAGGGTGATGCCCTTGAGGAAGATGACACTCTTGGTGATATCCAGGTGACCAGGATGGACGCCAATGTACTGATGCACCTGAGATCTTTTGATTTCATGTAAGTGAAAAACATTTGTCAAGTAGATTAAACAGGTCTACTGAAGGTGGGTGCTTTCAAATTAAAGAAACTTGTGGTGATTTATTTTAATATAGTTTTTGGCCTTGGCCTGAGATTCCCAATAAGAAAAATTTCAGACTTCCTGGGAATGAACTTTTTCTCTTAGGCTAATTTGTTCCATGTGTTTGACATGTCACTGACTATTTTATTTATTTTTAAAACCTAATTAAATATTTAAAAGAGGTTGGCAAAGTACACTTTTTCCGCCTCAATATTTTGAGACAGTCTCCCTATTAGCCTAGGCTGACTTCAAACTGGAAATCCTCCTGCCTCCACCTCCTCAGTGCTAGACTACAGGTGTGTTGCCATCACACCTGGCTGGCAAACTACTTTTGAACCTGTGGACTTTCATCATTAGAATAACATTGGTGTCCTGTGGACTATCGATGCAAACTCAGAAATGTCTGTTTTCTTTCTGATTTTAGACACCTAGACCCTTTTGGAACATCAGTGAACTACCTAGACTCTGCATTCAGAAACGTAAGAAACCTTGGCATAGTATCAGTGACTTCTACAGATATCAGTTCCTTATATGCCAAGGCACAGCATGTTGCCCGGCGTCACTATGGATGTAACATTGTCCGAACAGAGTATTACAAGGAACTAGCAGCCAGAATTGTCGTAGCTGCAGTGGCAAGGTACCAAATTGCCAATGGTGTTCCTAATGTTTTAGTGTGTCTCATGATCTTAAAGAGATAATACTATGAATGAATGCTTATTTTTGAAAATATGCGTGAATTTTTAAATTCTGTATCCCTTATATGTAATTTTAATTTGATTTATTTTAGTGGTTTTAATTTTATGGTCTTTTCTTTTTTTTTTTTTACATGTATTCATTTATTTCATGTGTATTTCTATAGGTGCATGTGTGGAGGTCAGAGGACAGCTTGGAATAGTCGGTTCTCTCCTTCCACCATGTGGGCCTGGGGATCAACCTCAGTTCTCAGGCCAGCAGCAGCACTCTTACTCACTGAGCCATTTTGATGGCCTATTATTCTTGTGTTTTGTTAGAACTTAAACATTTATATCTGAAATACAAAAGAGAAACAAAGAAAGTAAAAGTTAATTTCAGATCTGTCTTAATTCAATGATTACAGGAGTAGGGAAACATAAAAAGGAGAAATAAAAGTTATTTTTAGATTTATAAGCTATTTGAAAGATCTTTTCATCTTCGAATCATCTGAATAAAGTGATGGCTTCTAACTTGATTCTGAAAATGACCTTGTAAAATGGAAGGTCTTTCTGTGTCGCCCCAGGAATTGAGAACTGTTGAAATGAAGAAAGATTATTATCTACCATATACAGAATTTTATGCCACAAAAAAAATATTTTCAATATTTATTTTTGTATTTGTGTGCATGTGTACGTGTGTGTGTGTACGTGTGGATGTGTCTGCCACATGCATGCAGGAACCCACTAGGGTCAGAAAAGAGCATCAGATCCTCTGGAGCTAGAGTTACAGGCATTTGTGAGCCACATGTGGGTGCTGGGAAATGAACCCAGGTCTTCTGCAAGAGCAGCAAGCACTCCTAACTGCTGACCCATCTTTCCAGCCCCCTGTAAGAATAACTTAATAATGCAGTTTGTTACTTAGAATATCATAATGGATAGCAGCCTATTCACTTGCCACCCAAACACAGGTTCTGCGGCATTCCCGTGCAAATTCTTACCTCAGCGTAATTACAGGTTCTTAGTACTCCTCGGGCTTCAGCATGTGTGAAGTGAACAGCAACCCTGATGCACAGTTCGCACACATGATGCTGTGTACTCAGGCTTGGGAGTGGGGTGTCTTATGGAAGCTAATCCAGAGAGTCCACACAACCGCAGAGGAAAGGGCCTTGACTGGCTCTCACTGCATAGTCAGCAGCTAGCAAATAATCCTGCATACAGTCAGTAGTCAGTAAATGCATGTGGTTGTAAGAAGCTTTTTAGGAACAAACTAGATTAAACTCAGACTAGTGGTCATGATTACAGAGAAGAGTCATGTGGAATGACAGAGGCTACAGTCCCAAGCAGTTCTGAAGGGGAAATGTCTAGAGACAGAAGACCTGGACTAACAACCCTCATTTCCTGTAATTCAGTCTGTGTGTGAGTCGTGGTAATGATCCTTTGGAAGCACTGTTACTAAAGATTGAGTTTCCCACAGTCCACCCATAGTTTGCTGTCAGGTTAGCTCTGTCAGTACAGTGCTATACAGAGGAAATGAAGAGCCATCAAAATAGCTTGTGACTTTTTTTTTTCTTTTTTGACAGAGCTGCAGCGCGATGCAACAAAGGCATAGAAGTGCTGTTCGCAGTGGCTCTGGAACATTTTGTTCTGGTAGTTGTGCGGGTCTTAAGGGGGCCTACTTCGGCAGACGAGACTGCCAAGAAAATCCAGTACCTGATCCATTGCCAGTGGTGCGAAGAGAGGATCTTTCAGAAGGATGGTAACATGGTAGAAGGTAAGCTGAAGCCCCTCTGGCCTGGGAATCGCACATAAGCCCATCACATCCTAATCATGCGTGCTACGCTTTGCTTTCAAACATTACTGCTGGGGAGGTGAGTTGAAGCACTCCTGGGACACAGCAACTGTCTTACCCATTGCTGTCCTATTAAGTTCTTGGTATTTAACGTGGGTTTTTTAAATGTTTGTGGGTGTTAGGCCTACATATATATCTTGGTATGTGTCTGGTACCTGCAGAGGCCAGAAGAAGGCATTGGATCTCCTGGGAAGTGTCGTTACAGACAATTGGGAGCCTCTGTGGGTGCTGGAAATCAAACCTAAATCCTCTGGAAGAGCATCCAATGCTCTTAACTGTTGAGGTATCTCTTCAGCCCTTGAATTAGAATTCTTAAGAACTCATTATTAAAAAAAAAAATTTAAATAGTTTACCTCTTGCTGTATATATTGCCAGTATTTTTATTTCTTGCTTCAGTTTCTTTCTTTGTTTTTTAAATGTAGGTTTTGTTTGTTTCCTGATGGTAAAGTTACATATACTCTGGCTTTTATTTACAAAGGCATTCCTGTTCCTAAGTACTTCAGGGGGTTTAGGTTTTACTGACTACCCGGCACATCTCCTCTATTAGACTATACATTCTTTATTTTATACTGAGTCCGTATCTACTTGAGTTTGTTTCTGACTGTTTTGTCTTTCCTGTAGAAGGGTAGCTAATCGTACACCTCTGTCACACCAATTGCAGAGTGTCTCACAAATCACAGCCATTGATGACCTTGAACTTTTTTTTAACTGATTTTATTTACTTCCTGTCTATGTGAGTTTGCCATGGTGTGCATGAGAACGGCAGAGTACAATCTGTGGGAGTCAGTTCTTTCCAAGTCATGTGGGTCCCAGGGATCAAACACTAGTTGTCAGCCTTGTCACCAACGTGGCAAGCACCTTTACTCTTTGAACCACCTCACTGGCCTTAGCCTTGAACTTCTGATAGTCCTGCCTCTACCTCCCTACCTCCGAGATGCTTAGATCCTAGGTATACTGCCAAGGATATACTACCAAGCCTGGTTTGTGAGGTGCTCTGGATCAAGCTCGGGTTTTGTGCATTGCTAGATAAGCAAAGCAATCTTTCAACTAAACCACATCACCAGGCCTAACTTTTATTTATTATGCTACGGATCAAAACCAGCCAGGCAATGAACAACTGAGCTATTTCTCCTGCCCCGTGTAACAAAATGATAATATCAAATAGACTAGAACTGATTGATTTTATCAGGCTGTTCCAAAAAAGCCAGTGATCAATCTAGGAATAACCTGGAGTTGGGGAAGTTTAGTTGAAGAGAGGGTTTTTTGTTGTTGTTGTTGTTGTTCTTGTTATTTGTTTTTCATTTCACAAGACAGGGGTCTCACTATTTAGCTGTCCTTGAACTCACTATGTAGACCAGGCACGCTGACCTAAAAATATGCACCACCATGCCTGGTAAGAGGTTCTAATTTTTTTTTTCCAAGACAGGGCTTTTTTGTGTATCCCTGACTGTCCTGGAACTCACTCTGTAGACCAGAGATTCACCTGCCTCTACTTTCCAAGTGCTGGGATTAAAGGCGTGCGCCACCACCGCCTGGTGAGGTTCTAATTTTTAAAAGGACTCTATTTAAGGGCCGACAGTGCAGCTCAGTAGTAGAGCATTTGCCTAACATGAATGAGGTCCTGGCTCAACCCCCAGTACCACTAACATGAATAAATAAATAACCAGTCTTCCATAAGACTGCGTTTCAGTCCCCAGTACCCACACAGCAGCTGCCTCCAACTCTAGTTCCAGGGGATCTGACACCCACACAGATACACAGATAAACATACAAGCAAAATAACAATGCACATAAAATTTTAAAAACTAAAATAAAATGAAAATATTAAAAAAATAATAAGACAGTTGCTTTCTGATTTTTTTTTTTTCGAGACAGGGTTTCTCCGTAGCTTTTGGTGTCCTGGAACTAGCTCTTGTAGTCCAGGCTGGCCTCGAACTCACAGAGATCCGCCTGCCTCTGCCTCCCAAGTGCTGGGATTAAAGGCGTGAGCCACCACCACCCGGCTGCTTTCTGATTTTTAACCATTGCCTGTGACAGACCAATGACTACAAAGGAACAATGAGCACCTGCTTTGTTCTGAGACAGTGAAGAGATGTTTCCCCAATATTTAACCATATTCATATACCCAGTTATATAAATCTAAGTATAATACCATTCCAAAGGCTTTGAGGTGGCATCCCCCATCTCTGTGGGAAGTTGAACATTACTAATTAAGAGCAACACTATTTTGAGAAAGCAGAAGTACTATTTATGGAACCAAACTGCTATTTTTAATGATCATATCCACTTTACCTTAAATCGGAACTGTTCAACAAAAATATTTTGTTAGCTATTCATGATCTGAATTCTGGTTTATGAATCAAATTATGGTACACATTAAAAGTAATGAGACATTTATTTTATAATAAATAAGGCAGTGGTATTACTCACTAGTAGCCTTTTTAAGACAAGCCATTAAGTCTGCCCTTTCTCCCTTCTTAATTCTGGTGAATATCATTTTGTCCCAGGGATATTCTCTCTAGGATTCTCCAAGTATTCTGCCCAGTGTCCTCTCCCAGGTAACACCTTTGCTCTTTGCATCTGTGTAGAGAATCTAGCGGCCTGACCTGGCTTCCACCCAAACAAACCAAGGAGATTTGGTCCAGTCTTAATTTTGCCACCATTTTCAGTGTAATGCTGGGCACACTTTTGAACAAAAAATCTTCCTTTTCTCAACATCACCCATTTAAAACTAATTTTTTCCCCACTGCTCAACACTGCAGACATTTCCACCTGAAGCTGAACATCCTGGTCTTGTGGTTGAAGTTTTTAACTTCAAAAGGCTTTAAGGATTACGTTTTCAAGTACACAAAAAATTCATAACACAGTACCTGGTACATAGTAGGTCCTCAGTACATAGTTATTAATATAACAGTTATATCACTTGCATTTGTCATTTATCCTTTATATTTTTGTGTTTTGCTTTTACAGAAAACCCATATAGACAGCTGCCCTGTAATTGTCATGGAAGCATGCCTGGCAAGACAGCAATAGAACTTGGGCCTCTGTGGTATGTGCCTAAAGACAGTCTTGAGTTTGATTTACTGGTTGTCAGCTTTTGATGTCTTAGCAAATAATTATGGCTCCCCTTCTCCTGAGACCCTGAAGTATTTCAGATTTTCTCTAATTTTCTAAAAGGTGGTAGAACAGAAGATAGGCTGGATATGCAAACTAAATAACTGTGTCTGCGTAGTAAGAAAGGCTATTTGGTTTTTGGAAGATGGTGTCTCTAAGGTGAGGCAAGGTCTCAGCAGTTGGGAGCCCTTGCTTTGCAGAGAGGATGGACGTTGACTTCCCTGCACCCATCAAGTGGCTCACAGCTATCTATACCTCCAGCTCCAGGGAATCCAACACCACTGCTAACCACCACCTCCATAGGCACCTGTACACACATGCACATTCCCACACACCATACTTAATTAAAAATACAAGAAATCTTTTAAACACAGAGTCCCATACAACAGGCAAGCCCTGACTTCAAACTTGCTGATTTGTTGTTGTTGTTGTTGACCTCTTGTGTGTGATGGCAGGTGCATGTGTGCATGCCACAGTGTGATGTGACAGTCAGAGGACAGCGTGCTGTCAGTCCTCACCTTCTGCACCTGCCAGGTGGAGCCTCCACCAATTGTCTCTATAGGAGCACCAAGATGAGATTGATCCCTTACAAACATTCGAAGAGTAATTGAGCAAGCCCTACCTTCTAGTACTTTCTTACCTATATCATCTCCCACACAATGATCCTACTCACTGGTTACAGAACAGAAATTGTCACTAACAGGTTGCTGGCTCCAGAAAGATGATCTAGCCTAGCCCAGTCAGCTCCCTCATTTCATGAAGAAGGAAATTATGGGATGGTGTTTTTAAGTGCTTGCTAAAACTGACCAAAATAATTATTATAGTTCTTATTATTATTACTACTACTATTATTATTATCTATTACCTATTATTATTAACTGTTAGTGTTATTGTTATTGTTGTTATTATTATTATTGAGCTAGAATTTAGTTTTTCCAATTTCCAGGCCTGAGTCTTGTCTTTGACTTCTTCCTCACAGCCGTCAAGCCTTTTCCCTCTCCCCAAACCTCAGTTTAGTAATACATCCCATCTCAAGTCTCTCAGTGTCTCAACCTAAATAATCTCTAAATTCCCTTCAACATATCTTACATTGACTACTCATTTTGTACTTTAAATGACCCTTTAGTATATGCTTACTGTCTACTATTTTATATTTACCACTTTATAGCTACTACTCAGTGAAGAGCCTTTGTACAAAGCATGGTAAAAAGCTGTCTCATTCCATAACAAGTGTGTGAGGAATTTTATTTACAGTAGCATGATTAAGACACAGAAGGAAAGATGGGGCCTGATGGTGTAGGCCAGTAATCCCAGCTACTCCTGAGGCAAGAGGATCACAAGGTCCAGGCCTGTCTACAGTGACTTTTTGGACTCTAGCTGTGAGTTCAAGACCAGCCTGGGCAACTTAGTGAAACTGTTGGGGAGAGGGGAGTTGAAAAAAAAAAAGCCAAAAATACAGATTCAGTGGTAAAGCACTTGTGTAGTATGCAAACTCCAGTCCTGGGAGGAGAACACAGGAGTTATGGTTCAAGTTGAACTACATTGCTAGTAGGTGGAGCCAGGATTGGAATTTCTGTGGTTTAATTCACATTTTGTCAGCTACGCCTACGCTGTTCAAATTAAATGGAGGCATTCACCTCTGAGCCTCTTTGAAACAGGGCCTTACTCTGTAGCCTTAGCTAGCTTGAATCTCCTGTGTAGAGCAGGTTAGCCTTAAAGTCACAGAGACCCACCTGTCTGCCTCCGCAATGCTGGGCATTTTTAACTATAGTCCTCACACAGGCACCAACACAGAGGGAGACATACTGTTCCTTGCTAGACGCACTGTGGAAGTTTACGCTTGGCATTATGTTCTGTACGGTTAGAGTTTTGCAGGCTGTTACGGAGTCAAGTTTTCTTTTCTGTCTGACTGTGTTCTCCACAAACCTACTCCATGTTTCATAGCATTCTACAACTTATGAGCGCCAATAAGTTCTTGTTGATTTTATGTGATTGAAATTTTTTGGCTAATCTTAGTAGTTTCCAGAGCTAACATGATTAAAAAGGATGAGAAATTAGTTTGTAAAAGTACTAGATTAGAAATTCCTGAATTTCAATATTCTATCTCATAATTTGTTATATATTTTAGTTAATTAGAAGACTTTTTAAGTAAATAAACATTTCTCAAATCCAGTTTTCTATTATTCTCTTCCTTTCCAGGTCAAGTTCCCTTTTCAATACTGGATTTCTGAAAAGAATGCTATTGGAGTCTCTTCACCACGGTTTGGATGACATTCAGCCCCTAGTAAAGACGCTGATCTTTGAATCAGAGTGTGCTCCCCAGAGTCAGTGTTCAAATCTCAGCAAGCAAGGTGACTCTAGCTTGCTCGGCTATCCTTGATGTTATAATCAAAATGATGTAATATGAGGCAAGGGCACATGTAGCTCATGCTGGCCTTGATTGTTTGTTTTGGTTTTTTGAGACAGGGTTTCCCTGTAGCTTTGGAGCCTGTCCTGGCACTAGCTCTTGTAGACCAGGCTGGCCTCGAACTCACAGAGATCCACCTGCCTCTGCCTCGCAAGTGCTGGGATTAAAGGCGTGAGCCACCACCCGGCTTCCAGGCTAGCCTTGAAACCCTTATTTTCCTGCCTTCACCTCCAAAGGCTGAGCATCTACTACCATCGTGCCACCCCTCTGTCCTCTTTCTACTCTTCTATAAAGAGACACTGTAGGTAACTGTAAAAGTAGAGATAGCCCAGACTTTTGGTGATGCCCATTGAAAGGCAGAAAGTCAATTGATATCACTCGGTAAAGCTGATTTTTATTCCTTAGATAGGCATTTGTCAGTTTGCCTGGCTTTGATCTAAGGGGAGGGCATAGTAGTCTTTATGCTTTTGTAAGTACTAAGAAGAGGCTACTATTACAGACTTCGAATTATCATTTGCTTTTCTTTGGAAGACAGGATCTTCCTGTGTAGCTAGACTGGTCTAGAACTCAGATCTGTCTGCCTGTACTTTTCTGGTGCTGAAATAAAACATGTATGCCACCATGCCCAGCCAAAAATATATTTTTAAATTTATTTTATTATTATTACTATGTATGTGTATGATAAGTATGTGTAGGCATATGTGTGGAGGTCAGACAGACTTTACAAAGTCAGGTCTGTCCTACCTTTACTTGGGCTCTAGGAATTGAACTCATATTGCAAGTGCTTTTACCAGCTGAGCTATCTCACTGGCCCAGAAAGTTAAAAAACATCATTCTTACATATTCAAAATGTGGAAGGGATTCCAGTTTTATTTAAACATTAAATTGTTACTTAATGTCACCTATAAATATTTTTCCCATTTGTTTTTATTTTAGAAGAAAATGGTGTATTTATTAAAACTACCGATGATACCACAGTAGATATTTACAGTGCACAGGGTATGTATATTTGTACTATATAACTGTTAAGTATCATCAGTGCATTCTAAATGTGTCTTCAATACAGACTTAAAAACAGAACATAGATAGCATTAAAGCTGACAAGCAACAGCCTATAATTACAAGCTATAATATCGTAGTAGTGATTGCTCACTTAAATAGTCAATGGAAAGAAAAACTTAAAATTCCTGTTGAGAGTATATGCTTTAATAATGTGCCAGTCATGTCATTTAGCATCTTCATCTAATTTGGTAGACTGCAAGTCACTGAAAATGATAGTGTGCTGAACAGCACTTGGCTCTCAGCACTGCCCCACCTCATTGTGTTGGTAGTGGATCATTTACCAGAATCTTCATTTTTAGCAGAAATGTCTTAAATCTTTTTAAGAATAGAAGGTAAAACAAATGCTTTAACATATTTTTTAAAGATTTATTTATTATGTGTATTGTTCTGCCTGCATGTATGCCTGCAGGCCAGAAGAGGGCACCAGATCTCATTACAGATGGTTGTGAGCCACCATGTGGTTGCTGGGAATTGAACTCAGGACCTCTGGAAGAGCAGCCAGTGCCATCTCTCTGAGCCCCTCTTACATCTAATCTAAGATAAGGAAGTTGAACTACTCTCTATGGCTGTTCTCTGTCATAGACCTTTATACTTTATATCAGCACAGCACAGGAGAAAAGAGAATCCATATGCTGCTTCTAATAATTACTGTTAAGGTATTATGTTGGATTTCTTCATCGTAGGCTTTTCTATAATTTGTTCTACATTACAGATGTATTTTTTTTCATTAGATGTCGCACTGACCATGTAACAATCCAATCATATTTTATTTATCTGGTTTAATTTTAATTTGGGGGTCCCAAATCATTTTCATTTTATTGTAAAAAGGAAACAGTTCAACAATAATTTATCTTTGGATATGATTTACCAGTTTCATGCAGTACATTTGCCTTCTAGGCACTTGTGTTTAAGCAGGTATCAATTGTTTGTCCTGAAGAAATAGCATGTGAAGATAACACCTACATATAATCAAGGCTTAGCTGGGTACCATGACATATTCCCGTAGTACCAGCAATGGCAGGAGGACCTCTTGAGCTTACAGCTTTAAGACAAAGCTCTTGTCTAGCCTAGACAAGAATAAGACATATATAATAATCATAGGCTGAAAGTTGGAGCAAAATTTCCTTTTAGTATTTGAAGTCTCAGTTGCTCTGTGTGTGTGTGTGTGTGTGTGTGTGTGTGTGTGTGTGTGCACATGCACACACTTGAGCCTTTGGAAAGATGGCCTGCCGGAATAACTTGTCTGCCTCCTTCCACCTAAAATGGAAAGACTAAGTACAGTGTTGAGAAATAGGCAACAGGATCATGTATTATACTTTGATCAGTCTGTGATAGCACTCTTGAAACTCATGTGTATATTAGGGGAAGGTGTGTGCATGTGTGAGTGCAGGTAAGTCAGAGTCCAGGGCAGGGCACTGGGTCACTTGGAGCCACCATGTGGGTGCTGAGAACTGAACCCCGGTCCTCTCCAAGAGAACTGAGTGTTCTTAACTGAGACATCTCTCTTGCCCTTTTTGATTTTGTTTAAGATTTTTTTTTTTTGAGAATTTCATACATAGTGTGGTTCTGTTGTTTTTCACATTCATTGAAGACTTACTATGTATCAGTAAAGCATTCAGGTATAAAAAAAAAATCAATGACATTGCCCCGAGGATTCTAGAATAAAATTTAGAGAGAAAGGATTTACACATACAGAAGACCTGCATACAAGAACAAGGAAAAAGAACGACAGACTTTAGTCAGTCTGGTGGTGCAGTATGTTCTCTAAGGAACAGAGAAGTCATAGGCCCTAGATTCATAAACAGGCTTCATACAGGAAGTACAAACAGAGCCTCAAGGAAGGTAGAAGGAAGTCCCGACTCAAGCAACAGTTGAACACATTACATGAGTGAAGGACAGTCTGAATTCTGTAGCCAACAAAATTATAAGGCATTCCATCCGCAGTGTTTAAGAGCATACTTATTCTGTGTGTTCCAGGAAAGAGGAAAAGCGGTGAAACAATGATAAATACAGCCAAGAAGCAGAAGGTCGAGGCCAGTGCTGCACATCCTCCCTTCTACTACAATATCCACAGACACAGCATCAAAGGGATGAATATGCCAAAGTAAGGCGGGCAGAATATTTATCTCATATTTTAATAACATTGTGATTTAAGTCAAAACATAAGAACCTAATAACTTTTACTTTCCCTATTGCAGGTTAAAAAAGTTTTTGTGCTGTCTTTCCCAAGCAGGCTTTCGAGTAAGCCGAACTCACTTTGATCCAATGGGTATTCGTACAGATGCACCTCTGATGCAGTTCAAATCTATCCTGTTAAAGTACAGCACCCCCACTTACACTGGAGGACAATCAGAAGGTCCCATGCAGTCAGCATCTGAGGATACGGTAGCTGACAGAGTTGAAATGTCAGTGAAGGACAAAGCGGAAGCAGGTGGCTGCAGAAGGTGGTAAACGCAAGGAGCGTTTCTTCTCAGGGTTCTTATGATGGCCCCATGACTCTGTACCAACTGTAATCCTTTTTTTATTCTTTCAACTTAGTGATATAAGATAAAAAATTTAAAAAGCATTGTTTTCATTCAGAAAATTGGCTGTTTCTGACTTGGCTGGTGTGAGAGCTTTGCTTTTTAAGTTTTTATTATTTTAAAGAAAAAATTTAATAAAAACATTTCACGATGAAACCATGATTTTGACTGAGCTCACCTTACTGTTCAGTAATCTAGAAATTTTTCATGTTTCTCTTGGAAATTGAGCATATTCTGAAAGTCATCCTTTATATTTTCTGGCACAAAGGATTAAACCTAAAGGCTCTGGCTCTCCAGTAGCTGGGATGGAGGCATGCACCAAGTACCCAGCTTAGCATTGATTCGTGATAGCATCTCTACTGGTTTGTGGTGTCTATTCTCGTATATAACATACAAAATAAATCTGGAGAATATAGTAAAGTATAGTAAATATAGTAAAATAGGAAGAACAGTAAATGTTCTTCTACATGACTCACTTGAAATACAATTCTAAAAAAAATTCTTATTTTTGAGAAGTCATACTTCTCATTGTTTTCCTTGAAGCTTTTTAGAAATTCAGTACTTACCTGCTACAAAACTACATTTTTACAAGTTTATATTCTAGATGACTAAACTTCAGAATAAGACTTTTGTCAAAATAACTGATGTCATTGTTATAATAATATCCACAAATATGAAATCCCAGAGAGGTTTTTTGTTTTGTTTTGATTTTTTATTTGCTTATTTTGTTTTGTTTTGTTTTTCTAGACAAGGTTTCTCTGTAGCTTTGGAGCCAGTCCTGGAGCTAGCTCTTGTAGACCAGGCTAGCCTCGAATTCACAGAGATCCACCTCCCAAGGGCGTTCTTGGTTTGTTTTTTGTTTGTTTTTTTTTTTAGTGGGGGAGAGGATGGGTTCTGTTTGTTTTGTTTTTGAAACAGGGTCTGAACTATAGCGCTGACTGACCTGGACCTCACTGTGTAGATCAGGCTGGTTTCAGATTCAGAGATCCTCCAGCCTCTGCCTCTTGTGCTGGGATTAATGGTTTGTACTACCACACCCTGATTTAAGAACCTAATTTGACACAGAAGCATGTGATTTACCATCCTCTGAAATATATTTAAGTAATAGATTTACATATAAAAGCAAATTGTAAAAAAAATATGAGGTTTGTAGGGAGTAGTTTGACACCATGACTAGGCACTGTACCAACCTGAAAAGAACATACCTTAAAACTTCCGTGTGACAGAGACGCTGCAGGTAAGAGCACGTGTTCTTGTAGAGGATTGGAGTTTGTACACAAAACTATCCATAACTCTAGTTTTGGGGAAACCAGTGCCTTCTGATGTCCCTTAGCACCAGGCATGCACATGGTTCAAGTACATAGATGTAGACAAAACATTCATCAAATAGGATCGAGAAATTGGTCTTCTCCCGTAGATCACTTGGTAACTAACCAAGTCACAACTATGTATTCAGTCTGCTGATAACCCTGTGGATGTGACTGCCTATTAAATCACCATACCCACTCTTCTCGTCCAATAGTTACTAATATCCTGTTGGTCTACAGGATATTAGTTCCAGGACAGCCAGGGCTGTCACACAGAATTCCTGTCTCCAAAAGCAACAAAAAAGCACTTGGAAGTATTGCTTGCTTGTATTTATGTGAGAATGATACATGGTGTCTTTACAAAAACTATACAATCGGATCTTCAGCAGTTCTTTCAGAGACAGGAAGGACAGCGCAGTAACCTCAAGTGCTGCTGTAAAACTTTGAAGCACGAGAGCCTTGCAAACCCTAAGTGGACCCTGTGCCTTTATCTATGATAATCATTACAGACATCACAAAATTAAAGTGCTGAATTGCACACAGACAGTCTGGCAGAAACTTTGGGAACAGAATTGGAATGTTAACTGCTATCTGCCATGAATTCTTCATTTATTAACCCTCCTAATCATATGTTTTATACTCAATTTATGCATTTAGCTCAACTTCATTCTCATTTTCTATGGTCAAAGTTTTCTAAGGACTTAGTTTCAGATTGACAGCAAAACCATCGCAAACAAAAATTCTCTGAAGATAACTGGTTAAAAAAAATACCAAACTCCTGTTGCTCATTAATTAGTTAGAAAATCTCAATACACATGAGAATCTATCTTGAACATGTCCAATTTGGCAATTTTTTTTGTGCATCTTCAGATCTAAAGCATTCTCAATTCACAGATTAAAAACGACCATGGAGTGGGACTAAAGTATTTTGCTAAGGCACAGAAAGACAGTGACTTTTATTGTCTTTATTTTGTTTTTAACAAGACAATACATAATACATTTTAGCAGGTCAAATTAATTCTTTGGAGAAGAGGGAATTGGTCTAAGATGTAAGTACACTAATAATCCTCATTTAAACATCAGCCACTAAATTAAATGAAGATGATTTGAGCTATCTGGGTATCCTATACTACATGATATACATTTTATATATTGGGAGCGCAGTGCTGGGAAACCTGAAACACTATCGTGGAAGGATGTATTTTTACAACCTAAAGAATCTCCTCACCCCCAAAACTATCACATTGCATTTCAACAAGAATGGAGTAGTCTGTCTGTGCAAGCCTTTTTTTTTTTTTTTTTTTTTTTTCACTTTGAACTGCATCTTAGTCCTCTCACCCAGTTCCTTGGAAAGCACCGTTCTCTTCTATGCCTCTGAATGTAATTTGCTTAGATTCTGTATGTGACACCATGTCTTTCTCTGCTTGTTTATTCACCATTCAGATTCAGCCATGTTGTCACAATTTTCTTCTGGTATCCAATATATCTACACTTGTATACACACTCATTCACCAATGCTACATAAACAAAATGCTGATCATTTTTTAACAGAGAGCCTATATTTCATGTGAATGGATGTGGCTTGAATGAAAAATGTCCTCCTTATATTTGGATATTTGGCCACTTGATTCCCAGTTGGAGGCACTGCCTAGGGAAGTTTAGGTGAGGCTGCCTTGCTGGAGAAGTACATCACTAGGGACTATATCTTTTCCCTAACTCCTCCAGTTCCCTCTCTGGTTCCTGCTCCCTCCACTTGCTGCCATTCCTCCCCACCATGTTGGACTCTTATTCTTCTGAAACATAAGCCAACATAAGCGCTTACTTCTTTTTCATTTATTTATTTATTTTTGATTTTTTAAGACAGGTTTTTCTGCAGCTTTGGAGCCTGTCCTGGAACTAGCTTTTGTAGACCTGAAACTCAGAGATCCGCCTGCCTCTGCCTCCTGAGTGCTGGGAGTAAAGGCATGCGCCACCACTGCCCAGCTATAAATGTTTCTTCCAAGTTGCACTGATATTTTATCAAAGCAACAGGAAAACATCTCTAATTGTGTCATGGATATTTGTTTTGGTTTTGGGTGGTGAATAAGTACATAAAATATACCCAATGCATCTAAAGTGGTTAGCAGAGAACTCTATGTAGACCAGACTGACCTAAAACTCAGAGATTGGCATGCCTCTGCTTCTTGGGTGCTGGAATCAAAAATGTGCACCACACCCAGCTGAGCTTTCTGTTTAGTATCTGAGGGACCTCTATTGTTTCCCATAATGGCTACACTAACTTACTTCCCACAAGGTATTCTGATTTCCAAAACTCAGATACTAAACTCTTTTCTCTAATAGTAGCCCTTCTAACACTTTCTGGTATAGTATGCACTTTCCAGATTATAGGGATTTGGTAGGGACACCTCATAGTCTATGCAAACACATTTGTACTTTGTTCTTAAACAAAAAATTAACATTTATACACTAACTGTTGAGTGAACCTTCTACTAGATGTCACCCAAATGACTGTTCTGGAGGAACACAAGACTCAGTGGCCTTGGTGTTTGCACACCCAGCTCTGCTGCTCAAGGACTGCTCAAGAACACACGGTGTGGAGAAAAACACCATCACCATCATCCTCAGAGACCTTGACAGGAGGGGCAGGACTGAGCTTTGGGATGATTGAGGGTTTGTCCTCCTTACACAACTGGCTGGCTAAAAAAAGACAGTGTTAGGAAACGAATAGTTATGATTGCTGACTCTCGATATAATGCAGCTAAAAGACTCGATTTCTGGTTCAATGTATATCATGGGCTGCTTACAGTTTCCAGCATTTCTTCTATTTGTCTTTTGAGAGCTATCTGGACCTTTTGCCCATGCCCCCCCCCCTTTCTTTCGAGACAGGGTTTCTTTGTGTAGCTTTTCCTGGAACTTGCTCTGTAGACCAGCCTGGCCTCGAACTCAGAGATCCACCTATCTCTGCCTCCCAAGGACTGAGATCAAAGGTATATATGCCACCACCCAGCTAAACTGATTTTTATTTTTAGATTATGTATACAACATTCTGCCTCCATATATACCTGCGCGCCAGAAGAGGGCGTCAGAACTCATTTCAGATGTTGTGAGCCACCATGTGGTTGCTGGGAATTGAACTCAGGACCTCCGGAAGAGCAGCATGTGCTCTTAACCACTGAGCCATCTCTCCAGCCCCTAAACTGATTTCTTTAAACATAATTTTTTACTCATTCTTCAGGAACTTTACATAGGCACCCCAATCCCACTCATCTAACCAGTCCCCTATATATGCCCTTCACTCTTGTAGTGTCCCCTGCCCCAAGGAAAATTTAAAAACAAAAATAAGAATATTAAATAAAACCAAACAAACCACTTCAATCCTCCATCTTTCCCGTCTCTCTATCACCTCTTAGTGGCATATACCTTTGATATTTGATATCTTGTCCACACAACTTTACTTGAAATGTTCATTGTTTAATGTGTTGTTGGTCTGGTTCAAGGTCTCCTGCTTCTGCTACACCATCAATATTGGACCCTTCACCAAAACTCCTCTCAGAGATCCTGCAGTTGATTGCACAGGTTAACACACTCCTACAGGTCATAGATGGGGTAGATGTTGGAGAGTGCCAACTCAAAGTCCTGGATGTGTGCCAGGGGGGGTAGCTGAGTTTGTCAGACCAGGTTGTTGGACCATGTTCCTCAGATGAGGAGCTGAGCCAGCTCTGCCACCAATGCTGAGGAGTGGAGTCAGCTTTCCCAAGTGTGGTGGTGGGAGAAGGGCAGACAAGTGCCCTCCAGGGGAGTTGCTGGCTCTCCTCTGGACAGCTCAGCACAGCCCTCATACCCTGTAGTAACTTGGGCAACAAACATCAACAAAGACCACAGGGGCATCGGGATCACAAACCCAGACATGGCCAGCAGCAGCAACTTGGGCCCAGTTGTCATTATGGCCCTAGTGTGGCAGCACAGCCTCTCAGATCACAATGGGCCCAGCAGTAGCATGGTCTTCAATCTCCAACATGGCCCCAGCTGGCATCCTAGACTCTGGGCAGCCGCATGGCCTTTGATGGTAATAGGAGCCAGGGACAAAAACAAAGACCCAGACATGGCCCAGGGACACAGTTTGGGCCTGGATATCACTATGGCCCCAGGTAGTAAGTGCAGGCCCCCCTAATCTAACCCTGGTGACAGCCTGACCATCAGAGCCTATGGTAGTAACAGAACCAACAGACCCAGACATTGCCCTCAGCAGCAGTTAGGCCAGGATAGCACCCTGACCACAGGGTAGTCCTTGGACACCAACCTGTCTCCTGGTAGCAGCTAAGAACCCGGGCATCCTCACAGGCTTTGTGGAGCCACAGACAACACAGACCCAAACATGGCCCTTGGCCACAGCCTAGGCCAGATGTCAACCTGGTCATAGGTGGCAAGTAAGCCTCCCAAAGCAACTTGTTCCCTAACACATTCACCTCTGATGCAGCTATGGTGAACCAGACCAGGGACCTATGCTGAACAGTCGTAATTCTGAACCACTGTTCCTCCTGTAGACCAGCAAGTCTCCAAAGCTACAGAGAAACCCTGCCTCGAAAAAGAAAAAAGGAAAAAAAAAAAAAAAAAAAAAAAAAAAAACACACAGCATCTAGGAGGTAGAGATGTTGAGCCTGTGTTCAACTTGTCAACCTGTCTAAATGGCAGAGCTGCGAGGTTAAGTAAATCACTAAAATATGAAGGGATGTCTTGCCAAATAGGAAATACCAGTAAAGAGAGAAATTAGGAAAACCCCAATAGAAGTTTTGATTGAAAAATACACGGACCAGGGGCTAGAAAGGTGGCTCAGAAATAGGACCGTTCACCATAGCTGCATCAGAGGTGAATGTGTTGGAAAACAAGTTACTTTGGGAGGTTGACATCTGGCCTAGGCTACACCACCACTGCCCAGCTGCTTTCCTGTTTCTTTACGTGCCTTTTAATATAGTGTTGCTAACAAGCAGACTTTCAGAGTGTGATACTGGGTGTGGTGGTGCTGCAGGCCTGTAATCCCAGCATCCACTCCGGACAAATTCAAGGCCACAGCCTGGGCTACCGGAAACCCTGTCTCAAAACTTTACAATGACAATTTTGGGTATCAGAACTCATTTCCAATTGCGTTTCCTGTCCTTACTGGACTTTGTAAAGTATGCATTTGCCTTGGTAGTTTATTGGTCAGTAACTGACTGGACAGCTTTTGAGCTATCAACTCCTTCCAGCCTTAAGAGCTGTTTTCAGATCACACCTATAACACTCTAGTAATGCACTTTATGTCGCTCCTTACCTTTCACCAACAGACAGAACAGGTGGTTTCCATAGCTACCTCTGGGAAACCATTTGTTTTGAAATTGAAGAAAGTAGGGAATGATTAACTTGAAATACTTGAATTTTCTTAAAACTGCCAGATGCCTTGATTAATTCTAGGTCTTGGAGGAAACTCCTGAAAGCTTGTGGCAAGAGTTCATGTACAAAAAAACAACGGACACAAGTGCTTGCTCATACACACAGTGTGCATTACCTCGTTGTGGGCTATTTATATATTGTGTGAAGATGTATTGCTGTGATTGGTGTAATAGAGCTAAATAACCAATAGCTAGGCAGGACTTCCAGGAGGAGGGGAACTGAAGAACCTGAAGTAGGCAGGAGATGCCTATGAGGCACTGAGGAAGTAAGATATACATTGTAGAAGAAATTTCTAAGAGCTAGTCAGTAACAAGCCTATGCTAAAGGTCAAGCTCTCATAATTAATAAGTCTCCATGCCATTTGAGAGCTGGTCAAGAGAAAGCTGGACAAGAAATTCTTGCTAAGTTACCTTTTGTCAACATGACACAACCAGTCATTTAGAGAGTGGGAACCCAAACTGAGCAACCAACTCCAGAGTGGCCTGTGGGCAGGTCTGTGAAATGTTTCCTTGACTAATGATTTATGTAGGATGGTCCAGTCTACTGTAGCTGATGCCAACCCTGAAGAGGTAGGTGGTCCTGGGTTGTATAAAAACCCAAACTAGAAGTCGGAGAGCTCGGTGATTCAGTTTTTATTCTTGCTACAGGGCCCCATTTCCAGAACCCTCATGGTGGCTCATAATCATTAAGTCCAGTTCAAGGGACTCGGACACCACTTTCTGACTCTGTGGGTAGAGACACACACAGGTACAGACACATGTGCAGGCAAAATCTTCACACATAAAACTACAATACTTTAATAAGGCAAACTGAGCAAGCCTGATCAGGGCTCCTACTTAGTCTCTGGTTCAGTTTTAGTCTGACCAAATCCTCCCCAAACTGTTTTTCAGTCGAGACTTTAACACCAGCAATAGAAACCAATTATGGATAGATGGACACAGACACAGACATATACACACACTAAATAAATGTTAAAAAAAAAAAAAACAACAGTATATTGGCAAAAGAGCAAGGCCCCAGCTTCTTGACAGGAAGACAAATCATTTAATTTCCAAGGTTTGGAGCCAATTTGAAATACCTAGAAAAACTTCATCTAAACAAATAGAAGGGCTGAGGATGTGTAGCTCTGTGAAAACGCTCTACTGTGAGGAGGGCCAAGTTAAAACTCAGCACGCATGCACATGCACCAGGATTTGAATATACATTGCTCTGAAAAACATACATAAAATAATGATTGGTAAATACATGAAAAATGTTCAACATTAAGTCATCAGGGAAATCAAAAATAAAACTACAATGAGGTGCCAGTTAAGACTGCTTTTTTTGTTTGTTTTTCGAGACAGGGCTTTTCTGTGTATCTTTGGCGGTCCTGAAACTCACTCTGTAGACCAGGCTGGCCTCGAACTCACAGAGATATGCCTGCCTCTGCCTCCTAAGTAATGGGATTAAAACTGCGCCACCAAGTACGGCAAGATTACTTATTTTTTATGGGCTGGAGAGATGACTCAGAAGTTAAGGGCACTCACTGGCTGCTCTTGAAGAGGACCTGAGTTCTATAACATGCAGCTCACACCTGTCTTCAATTCCTTCTAGGGGATTCACGCCTCTGGTGATACCATTCATGGAATGAATAGGGTAAAACAAAAACACACAAAAGTGTAATTTTTTAAAAACGTTAATTTTGGGGTTTCCACATTATTCTTTTTGCCTTTAAACTGAGTTGTTGAAGGCCTTTATTTCCTAGTGACAGGGTCTAATGTACCCTAGGCTGGCCTTTCTATGTAAAGGCTGACTCAGTCTCTGGCACTCCTTTCTCTGCCACCCCAAGCTTCGAATCACAGGTATGCATTGGCACTCTGGTACCAAGTTTTACACTATGCTGGGAAGCACTCTTCTAGTTACAGCTGCATCTCTATCTAGTCAAGAAGGTTGACTTTATAGCTCCAAATGTAAACTACTCTTTTCCTATAATCACGCTCAGAAGATTGGTATAAAAGGTATGCACACAAAGCTGGGAGGATGGTGGCATACACCTTTAATCCCCAACACTCAAGTCAGGAGACAGAGGCAGGCAAATCTCTGTGAATTCAAGGATTGCTTGGTTTACAAAGATTTCCAGGACAGCTACCTAGAGAAAGCCCATTAAAGAGACAGAGAAAGGGTAGGTATACATATAGAAATGCAACTATGTTTAAGTTGAAATGTTCAAGAAAAATAATGTCCTCATAAGGTTCAAATGATTAAAATTATACAATACATATTACAAAGTGATAAAGAACCAAGAAACCTAAATATAAAGGGATAAAGAAGGGCTGAATATAAGAGCCACAAGTTATTAAAGAGTATTCCTTGGTTTTGTGAATAAGTACATAAATATATTCAAGCACTGTGAGTGTAAAATTTACTGTGAAACTCCACGGCTTCCATTCTGAATGTCGATTCTAACTACATAATATTCAGAGCTGTATAAGTTTTGAGTCTGCTTAATTTTAGTATTTTTATTTATTTGAAAGTTTATAAAATCAAAATAACTTTAAAAAACTAACCAAAATTGTGTGGCACTGGCAGAAGACATATAAACAAATCAATCTCAAAGTTCAAAATGAATCTCTTACAAGTACGAGCAACTGATTTTGCACAAAAGTTCCATAACAATTCACTAAAGATCTTACTATTCTGTAGTTAAGAAAACTAGATGTCTACATGAAATAAATGAAGGATGGGCCCAGACCTTTGGCCATATACTAAATTCAGTGAGAGCCACACATGGTGGCACATGCCTGTAATACTCAAGAGGCCAGAGTCAGGAAGGTGAGCACAAGCTTGAGGACATCTATGGTTACAAGCAAGCTCCAGGACAGCCAGAGCTACCAAAACCCCTTCTCAAAAAACAAGGCTGGCAAGATGGTTCAACAGGTAATGGCACTTGCTGCCAAGCTTGATGACCTGAGCCTGACCCAAAAACACACATGGTAGAAGAAAACTGACTTCAGACAAGTGTTCTGAATTCTGTGGCTGAGGCATACAAGTAGGACACAGACATAAACGCAGGCATATTACACATATAATTTCTAGGAAAAAAAATAACATACTGTGGAAATAGTGAGAAAACTGGAACCTTATTCATTATCAGCAGGGATGTAAAACAGTGTGGAGAGCCACTATGGAAAACTGTTTGAAATTTCAGAGATTAAAAACAAAGAGTTACAGTATGATCTAATAATGACATTACTATTTGTACCCAAAATAGAAATCAGGAGCTTAAGTGTTTTATAACGTCAGTAATACATGCCCATCTAGTACTACTAAACATGCCCATCAACCTACTAAAAATAAATGAATATGCAAAATGTGTATACATATGCCATTCAGTACTAAAAATTCAAATTGGTATATCCTCATAATTTGAAGGATTCTGAAAACACTACAAATTATATTTCTATGATGTACATAAAACAGTCAAATTCTAAAAACAAACAAACAAATAAACCAAACCCTAGAACAGAAGTGATCAAGAGATGGGCAGAGGAGTTTATAAAAATTATTTGTATGTACAGTTTGTTTGGGAAGATAAAAAGTTTTGGAAATACAAGTAATTCTAATTTAACAGTATAAAGTACATAACAGTGTATCTGTACATACAACCACTAAACTCCAACCCACTCCCAAGAGGAAAAAAGGTTAAAATGAGTAATGTCTGCACTTATCGTCCCATTACTCAAGAGACTGGAGCAGGAGACTAATTTGAGCCCTGGAGTTCAAGGACAGCTGAGCAACAACAGCTAACCAATCCTGCCCAACTAGTGTCATCTGTAGACCTGGTTATATCCGTGATTATTAGAGTGACCTGCAAAATCCTGTGAAACCGAGGTTGGTTAATCGCAGCCAACAGTATTTCTTCTCCCAAATCTAGACTCCACCCCCCACGCAACAAGCATGCACACACACACTGCATACACAATGTACTCAATGTTGTACCATTACCTATGTATTTGACAAAGGAGTACACATGTACTAACTTCACTAAATGATGCAAAGTTTATGTGCTTCCACACTGACAGATAAAAACACATACATTCTCTAAGCACAAACTGCATCACAAATAACTTTCTGTTTAAAGATAAAATTTCAATAACCACATTGAGAATTTATTTAATACAACCACTAATCTAATATGTTAACAACAAAATCTAAGCAATTACATCACAAAACAAGGGTTATATCCAGCAAACATGCATAATAATCTATACAACTTAACCCCAGAAGAGGAATTGGATATAAAAGTTCTTATAATTTTGGTGGTTTTCAAATCTTATGGCACAGATTACCAAAAAAACTGTAAAAACAGATTTCAAATTTTTTCAGTAAAATGGTAAAAAATTGAGTAAGCCTTTAAGTTTTCATACTTGGCTCAAGTTAAAACATCAAGCTGGCCCCAATCTGTCAAAACAGACAGATAAATATTTATAATGACTGGACAGACTTAGTTACAATGGTACTTGGAGGTCTACTTCCTCCTATCAAAACCCTTTTGTAAGGGTTAAATTTTTCAATGCAAACATGTCTTCTGTAAATACTGTGAGAATATAAACTTGGAGACATATAGAGAATCAGGACAGAAGTGAAAAATAAAACTTAAGTCAATATTATTTCTGACTGGTCAGCATAAAGCCTTGTGGCTCCCAAACTATCAACACTGTCTCAATACAAAACTAAGAATATGAGAATGACTACCAACTGGCTGATGTTCTACAGAACTGTCTCAGTATGGAAGCAATGATCACACTCGGTTAGCCTGCTTCTATAGAGTGTAATCAGCAGTAGAGCCCTAAGTTTATAAACACAGGGCAGCTCAAAATTAAAAAAAAAAAAAAAAAAAAAAAAAACCAAACTCTTCAAACAGAAGCAACCTTTCTGTATCATTTTTAGCTCTATGTGTCATGTTATTCTTGAAGTAATAAGAATTAGAGGACGCTTTGAACATATCTTGTACTTTTCATCAAGGCAAAAATGCAAAATATCTCCATATCTCTGGTATTTTAATAGGGAAAAGCATCAAACATTTATAATAAAGAAACTGAACAGTAAAAGTAATATAGAGAAAAGAACTCTTAAATGTACAACTGAGGAATACATTTTATGATGAATTTAAATTTTTCTTTCTTCGGTGAAATCTGTAAAAGAACCATGTTCTCAAAGAACTCTATTGATTCTCTTCCCATGACCAGAAATTCTAAACTTATAGAAAAACACATAAATGGGGGGGGGGGACAAAAAAACAAAAACATTGCATGACAATGGACACCAAGTTCATAAAGAACTTCTTTTAAAATGAGATACTATGTAAGAAAATACCATGAAAATAATAATCCTATGAGAATTGTTTAAGCACGGTAAATTTGAGCCTCGGTCTTCGTGAAGATACTAGTTTATATAGAAAACTATAAATATACAAGACTCCAAGGGAAAAAGTCAGAATACATATTGTCTAACATTCTTTAGGCTACAAAACTTTTGAAAGGGAAAAGGGTGGCTGACGGCCAGCTGAATCTTAAGCCAGGTGTGGTAATCACGCCTATAATCCCAGTATTTGGGCAGGAGTGGGCCAAATTCAAGGCCACCCTGGACTACTCATCAAGTTCCAGGCTAGCCAGGGCTAATGAGACCTTGTCTCAAAAGATCAAAAACTGGAAGGGGGTAGAAAAGGAAAAAAAAAATACAGACCTACAAAAAACTCCTAGGTCAAAGTGTCCTCCTGAAAGGAACCAAACGTTCTGTGGAATATAACTTATTTATACTATTAAGGGGCAGGGAGACTGAATTACTAGAGTCTTCTTAAATAAGGGAAAATGAACCTCATAGTGTAAACAAGTCTGGCTCAGAAGGAAAACTGAACATATCCCAGATCTGTCCGTGAAAGTAATGATGGTGCGTCTTTATATTAAAGAAATAGGCTATAAAAAGTTCAGTCTCAGAATTGATTTTTCAAAGCTTCTTTGTGCTCCTTGGTGGTGCATAATAAAGTTCCATGGGTTTGTTCACCTTCCAGTATTTCTCACTGACCAATTCCAAAGAAAAGGAGCCATTTAATACCTGAAACGAAGAGAAAGGCACAGTTATGAAAATGCATGGTGCTCAGGAATAGTGAGACTAAACTGACAAAGACCAAGAATCTTGCCTGCATCAAAGACCAAGGCATCACAAAGCCCTTGGTCGGCTTCGGAGGTCTTACTCTTATAGGCCCCGCACCACTACTTGTCACTGACAAGGAGCTCACAATGTCAACAGTCATGATGCAAATACTCACAGTGAACTGGCCACTGGCTGTCGCTATATAAATGGTGTACTGCTTCTCACTGGCCAAATCCAGGTTCATCTGGCTTGATTCTCCTTTGCTTCCACGTTCTTCCAAAGCTGACCTCACAGCCAGATACTTGGATAAGTGATCAACAGTAGCATTGCCTGAAGTCTTTATGTATCTAAAAGAACAAAGCATTGAACATTTCATTTTTAGAGTATATCAAAAAATTCCTAAATTATAGAGCTATAAAGTTATGTAAAACATATGTCCGAACCGTTGAAAATTATTAGAAATTTACTTCTCTATAAGAAGCAATGACAGACCATAAAGCCTCAACACCCTACCTTCATTAATAGATGACACAAAACTATATACATATATATGTATGTATATATACATACATGCACACATATATATATATACACACACAGTGTACAAATTTTAAAAACCAGTAATAGCAACAACAACAAAAAAAAAAAACAAGCACATCTTTCCACCTCAATTACTAGAATCTATTGACCACAGCAAGAGACACACACTAAGAATAAGAGCAAATTGTCTTCAGAATTGGCATTTCTGGTTTTGAAGACTGAAGCAGAACACGGAAGTGTTGATCTTGGGACCATTCATTCGTTCATTTCTTAAGACCAAGTTTCTCTGTGTAGCTCTGGCTGTCCTGGAACTCATTCTGTAGACCAGGCTGGTCTGTCTCATGACAGTTGAAATTAAAGGCGTGTGCCACCACCCCCTAGCTGATCTTGGGATTTTATTTTATTTTTTTTTTATTTTTTTTTTTTGGTTTTTCGAGACAGGGTTTCTCCGTAGCTTTGGCACCTGTCCTGGAACTAGCTCTGTAGACCAGGCTGGCCTCAACTTCCAGAGATCCGCCTGCCTCTGCCTCCCAAGTGCTGGGATTAAAGGCGTGCGCCACCACCGCCTGGCTGATCTTGGGATTTTAAAAGATGATACACTATTCAATTACTCATACAACAATATTTGGTGCTTATTTGCACTCTCTGGCAGGCACCGTGTGATCAGTGTGGAAATTCAACCTTGCCACTGTGAAATACAGAGCCTATTCTGGATTGCCTTTTTCTTCATCACCTAGGAGGACTGATCATAGTCATTGTGAAGGGCTTCTTGTCTTGGGAAGAAAACAAAGAAAAAAGGAAAAGGAAAAGGAAAGGAAGGGAAGAAGGGGAGGGGAGAGGAGGAAGAGAAAGGAAACAAGCAATCTAGGCAGCAGTACATTCAAACTGAACCCTAAAACTAGGATGCCAAATGCTGATTTTATTTCAAATGCAAACTTTCCAATTAAATTCCACATTAAACATTCGGAAACCAAGTAATCTAAAACTAATTCACACATTACCTTGTCTGTGCACTGTCATCCTTTTCCATCAGTGTTGGGTGGGGCCTGAATACTAGTTCGATTTCACTAGCACCATCCATTACTGGATCAATGGCCACTGTTGCATTGTTATTATCAAGTTCAAGCCCAGAGTCATCAGATGTTTTGGTCCGTTTGTTACTAGGTCCTGCTTCCTGATTGCTATGTGTGGATGCATTACTACAGTGTGAACTGTCACCATTATCTTCTGCTCCACTGCCGTTTTCAATCTGTTGCTTCTTGCCTCGCTGTAATCTAATTAAGAAGGAGGAAAAGAAAGAAGATTTACATTAGGGTCTTTAAAGCATCAAATTTGAAGCCAAGTTTTATACTGAACATTAGAATTTTGTTTATTTGCTTTTTAATCTTTATTTTCATTTTATATGTATAAATGTTTGGCCTACGTGTGTCTGCACACCTTGTGTGTGTGTTGCCTGCAGAGGCAGAAGAGGGTGTTGGCTCCCCTGGGACTTAAGCTACATGGTTGTGAGCTGCCATGTACTAGGAACTAAACCCAGTCCTTTGGAAGAACCATCTCTCCAGGCCTGAACTTCTGAATTCTAAAACTTAAAAAAGTACAAGGGATAAAATTTGACTAGTGAATTTGGTGAAAAATCTTGTCATTGTTTTCCACATGTCCCTCAATGATCTAGAAAGCTCACCATAAACACATATAAAAGATTTAAATGCACTAGGCACATTTGTGCACACCTTTAATCCCAGCACTCTGGAGGCAGAGGCCACAGACTATAAAATATTTCTTTTTAACCAAGGATAAATGTGTTTCTCATGGGACTAAAGTGAGTAACTAGTCTTTCCAACTCAGCATTGTGTTGAATCTTCTTTCTGAAATACAGTTGTAACGCACAGAATAGAACTCATCTTTTAACTTTTTCAGCAGAAGGGGTTTTGATCAATGTACTTCCAAATCACCCAGAACCTAAAAACAGTTATGTGGAGGCTGCAATGACTTGATCTGGGATGAACCTGAAGTCACTCTGCAATACAGCCAAGTGACAGCCATTAAACAAACAAGCCTTTTACTGGCATCTTATTTGGAAAATGATGATCATTCCTGAAAACTGATTAGTAAACTAGGAGATAAATAAAACCAGAAACAAGAATAAGCACAGTACGATAGAAAGTCTTCACACTGAATATGCTAATTCTGAAACGCCTTTTAGATCTAAGAGGAGACCAAGCATGGTTGAATATACTGTTAGTCCTGATACTCAGAGGGCAGAAGCAGGCTAATCTCTGAGTTTAAGACCAGCCTAGTCTATAGCAAGTTCCAAGTAAGCCAAGAACAACCTCTTGGCTACTCAAGAGGAAATGAATTCAGTCTAAAATTCAATAGTCTAGTGTGAATATGTATGGATGGTCATTAAAGCCTGAAATTAGATAGTCATCTGTAGACCAAGCTACTGTACTGAACAATAAATGATGGTAGCAACTCCACTTGTAAGAATTAGAGAAATGAAACTTTATTAACTTTGAAGGAATAGTTAATGACAACAACAAAAAAGGCGAAATAAGCAGACTCTCCTGAAATCCTAAGAAAACTATTAAAAGAGGAAAGAGAAATAGACTATTAACTGCTGCTAGGTACAATGAAGTCTTCAACTCTATCAACCATCATACTGCATAATAAACACAAACATCACTACTAATTTTCACAAGGACATTACAACAGGGTAAGAATGAACAGCTCACTAAAGGAGACTCAAACCAGAGACAATCCTCTCGATATATTTACTCCATGCAGAAGAGATGTTTTATATTTATTATTATGGGGGGGGGGGGACAAGCACATGAGTTCAGCAAGTATCTAAGTCAAAGGACAAAGTTGCTTCTCTCCTTTCACTGTGGGTTCTTTCTATTATTTTAGATGCAACACCCTGAAAGTGTGCGTTCACCCCTCTAAGAAAAGATAGTGCACTGAACAAACTACTCACCACTGCGTTAAACTTACAGAAAAGGTAAAGTCAGGATTCCCTAAGTATCTGGACATGTCCCACCTCTCCTCCTCTTCCGCGTACCTGTTCATGGCCTGTATCTTCAGCCCTTCCTCAATGCTGTGGCTGAGTGCCTGCTGGTTATTGTGCTTGTTGATCCTGGCTAACACTCTCTCTTGATGAGCTTCATACTCATCACGACTTGGATAAATTTTGCTGATGAGTGCATCAAAATTTGGGTCTGGCCTTAATGATCTTTTAGAAACTAATTTTTTCCGACAGGTAGGGCATTCTTTGTTGCTAAATTAAAAGAAAAGAAAGAAAATGTAAATATGACCATTGGGCTAAAAACAAAAATATCCAATTTCTAAAGTTTAGTTATCTTTACTATCACAAAAAAGTAAAAACAGTTAGCTGAACTCTCTGTGAAAATTAAATAAAACAGGTTAATTAGGATTTCAAAAACCTTAGCTGATATACTTGTGGGGGAAGAGCTGAGGGCAGGGTATTGGGGCTCACTCATGCAAGTTCAGCACCTGGGAGGCTGAAGCAGGAAATTGCATAGGAACCCAAGGCAAATCTGAACCACATGGCAAGTTCCAGACTAGCCTGGGTACAATGTTTTTGTTTTTGTTTTTTAAAAACCTAGCTTAAGCCGGGCGGCAGAGGCAGGCGGATCTCTGTAAGTTCGAGACCAGCCTGGTCTACAAGAGCTAGTTCCAGAACAGGGTCCAAAACCACAGAAAAACCCTGTCTCGAAAAACCAAAATAAAAAAAAAAAAAAAAAAAAACCTAGCTTAAAACAAAGAAATAAACCAGGCGGTGGTTGCACACGCTTTTAAACCCACACTGGGGAGGCAGAGGCAGGCAGATCTCTGTGAGTTCAAGGCCAGCTTAGTCTACAAAGCAAGCCCAGGACAGCCAGGACTGTAACACAGAGAAACCCAGTCTCTAAAACCCAAAAACAAACAAACAAACAAAAAAGAAAAACTTACAAATTAAAATCTAGACATCACACTTTTTAAAAGGTCCCGTTCCCACATACTTATAGGCAACGTAGTCCCTAAATTCCAGAAAGCACTGCTGTACTACAAGCTGAGATCCAGTAATGACTCATTCCAACATACCCACTTCTAAGGGCTGTGATAATGCAATCCGCACAGAACCGATGCAAACACTCCTTTGTAGTCATGGTGTTCTTCAACATATCCAAACAAATTGGGCACATTAATTCACTGTGTAGACTTCTAGGTGAGACCACAATTTCCAAGCCATCTGTTATTGCCTCCTGTAAAAGAGTGACTACTTAATCTCTTCTTAATTATTGATAAATAAAAATACACAGAAGTACTGGAAAATCATAAAAATGAACATCTATGGCCATGACCCAAGTAACCACCACAGCCAACTCACAGCCATTTTGTCTTAGCTAAAATATTCCTCCAGGCTCTTGAACCCCACCACCTCTGCACTACTTTAACAGCCCTTAATACCAAAAGGATGACAAATGAAACAATGGACCATGACTGTAATTTAAGCATCTGGGAGGTGGAGGCAGGGTAGTCAGAAGGTTCAAGGTCATTCTCACCTACCAAGTGAGTTTGAAGCCACCCTGGAATATATAAGATTGTCTCAAAAAATTTTAAGATATTGACTCTTTCTGTCAAGTTCCCATATTCCTCCCTTTTCTTTTGAATGCTCCTCCGTCTCCTTTACTGGATCTTACCTAATTTCTAAACAGTGAATGCCTCTGGATGAAATTACAGATTTTATTGCTCTCTCTTGGTTCTCATACCCACAAATATACTGACAATCCCTAAATTTTTCCATTCTCCCCCAGGCTCCAGTTAGGCATCCCTGCCTGTCCGGTCCATGGGCAAACTTAAAATGAACAGTTTTTTTTTTTTAATTAAAGATTTCTGCCTCCTCCCCGCCACCGCCTCCAATTTCCCTCCCCCTCCCCCGTCAAGTCCCCCTCCCTCATCAGCCCAAAGAGCAATCAGGGTTCCCTGCCCTGTGGGAAGTCCAAGGACCACCCACCTCCATCCAGGTCTAGTATAGTAAGGTGAGCATCCAAACTGCCTAGGCTCCCACAAAGCCAGTACGTGCAGTAGGATCAAAAACCCATTGTCATTGTTCTTGAGTTCTCAGTACTCATTGTCCGCTATGATCAGCAAGTCCAGTTTTATCCCATGCTTTTTCAAACCCGGCCCAGCTGGCCTTGGTGAGTTCCCGATAGAACATCCCCATTGTCTCAGTGTAGTGTGGCGGTTTCTCAGGAAATTCGGGATCAACCTACCCCTGGACCCAGCAATACCACTCTTGGGAATATACCCAAGAGATGCCCTATCATCAATAAAAGTATATGCTCAACTATGTTCATAGCAGCATTGTTTGTAATAGCCAGAACCTGGAAACAACCAAGATGCCCTTCAATGGAAGAATGGATGAAGAAAGTATGGAATATATACATATTAGAGTACTACTCAGCAGTAAAAAACAATGACTTCTTGAATTTTGCATACAAATGGACGAAATAGAAAACACTATCCTGAGTGAGGTAAGCCAGACCCAAAAAGAGGAACATGGGATATACTCACTCATATTTGGTTTCTAGCCATAAATAAAGGACACTGAGCCTATAATTCGTGATCCTAAAATGAACAGTTTTAAGCATGCTTACTTCCAAGCTGACACTCCTCCCATTCCTGGCCCATTTACCTTCTCCAAATGTCCCCCCACTTTCCTCATTATTTCCTTACTGAAAAGGAAACTTCCCCCTTACTCAATTTCTCATATATGTAATTTTATGAATATTGAGTTATTTGGTCTCTATAAATTCTGTAGGTAAGGCCACATAATATTTTATTCACTACTATTCCCCTAGTACCTAGCAGAGGCTGGTATGGAAGTACATAACTCATTTGTTGAATGGATAAAGTGTCAGCCAACACATGATTCAGGACTACTATTATATAAGTTTATTGCTGTTAAGTTCTCTCTAAGTTTTCATTTTCTACACAGGTATCCCAGTTTACACAAATCTACTTCCCAAAATTAGAGTAGTCTGTATTACCTGAGGTGTTCGTTGTAATTCGTACAAACTGAGTTCCCATGTTTTGCTTAATGGTTGAGTTCCATTTGTCTGCACAGCCTGAGACATTGCTAGGAATAAAAAGGAAACAAAAAGATTTAGTATTTGTAAAGAAGGTGTTATGGTTCTAATGTATATGTATTCCCCAAACTGGGTCCAAACTTTAAGGTTTAGAAAGCAGTAATACCTCAGTATGCCTTTAATCCCAGTACTATGGAGGCAGAGGCAGGAGGAAGATCTCTAAGTTCAAGGCCAGCCTGTCTACAGAGCTAGTTCCAGGATAGTCAGGGCTATACAAAGAAACCCTGTCTCAAAAAAAGGGAGGGAGGGAAAGATTAAAAAAAAAGGGAGGGAGGGCGGGCAGTCGGTCGGTCATAAAATATAGGACCTTCCTACTCCAACTGAGAATATTTGGGAAATAGCAAATACAGAATACAGGCCAGGATTTTTCTCTGAAGTTACTTATCTTTATCTAGAAATGGGTTTTGTCAAAAAGGAGCACAAGTGCTTTCAATTTTATTTATTTATTTTTGGTTTTTTGTGACATGGGGTATGAAGGAAGCAAAGAAAGTCTATAATTTACAGGACACTAAGGAGAGGACAAACGGCTTGCACTTTTGGAAATTCTCAGAGGGACAAAGAAACTAAAAATAAAGGCTTAAAGAAAAGATAGTCTCTGGTTCATAACTGTCATGGTAAGCGTGGCTCTACTCTGCCATACCCATGACAGATGACACACTTCTGCAACCATGAGTAGTAAATCCTTCCTGCTTCATTTTCACAGATATTTAGGCCACAGTGACACACAACTAATACAGAAAGTTGGTACCAAGGAAGCAGGTCATTGTGGTGAGAAAACCTGGTCAAAAGATTACTTAGCACCTTGGAACTTGTTTGTGGGAGAATTCTGGAAAAGTTTAAAGAAGCTACTTAGGAAACGTGTACAGCAATGAGCAAAGAAAAATATAAGCAGATTTACTTATTTGATAGGAACTAAAAAGTTCCTAACACCAACAGGAATGCAAAGAGCAAAGGTGAAGCTTATGAAGTTTCAAACTAGAGACCACTCCATGTTACATTCTCACGAGGATGTTGTCTACAATGTCTCTGTGTTTAAACTTACTTACTTACTGCTTTTTGCAGATAGACAGACAGACAAGGCTAGGTTTCTCTGTATAGCCCTGTCTGTCTTGGAATTCCCTATGTACACCAGAGGGAGTTGAGCTGTCCTGGTATGATGTTGACCAATCTGTCCTCGAACTCAGAGATCCACCTGCCTCTGCTTCCTGAGTTCAGGGATCAAAGATGTGCCCCACCATCACCCGGCATGTTTATGCTTTATTAAAAGTGAAGTTTAACAGTGACAAGCTAATTAAGTTAGCAGGGTGATGTGGGAGACCCTCTGTGTGCTGTGATTACCATTAATGAATAAAGAAACTGCCTTGGCCTGTTGATAGGGCAGAACTTAGGTAAAGGGTGGGGGGGGAGATGAAACTGAATGCTGGGAGGAAGAAGGCAGAGTCAGGGAGCAGCCATGGAGCCGCCAGAGTCAGACATGCTGAAACTTTGCCGGTAAGCCACTGCCATGTGGCAATACACAGATTAATAGAAATGAGTTAAATTAAGAAGTAAGAGTTGGCCAATAAGAAGCTAGAGCTAATGGACCAAGCAGTGTTTTAATTAATATAGTTTCTGTGTGATTATTTCGGGGCTAAATAGCCAGGAATAAGCAGCTCTCTCCTGCAACAGCAGGGAAATTTTCAGGGCACAACAGCATACAGCATTCAGCATTTATTACTGCTGGCCACTTTTTAGCTAAGTTTATAATGACAAGCCAAAGGCAGAAGAAAAAGATTTGTCAAACATGCAGTCTGCCCTGAAAATGAGTGAATAAAAGATGTGGAAAAGAAAGGCTCATGAGCCAGGCTGGCTCTTACCTACAATCCCAGCACACAGAAGAAAAACTGCAAATTCAGAGCCAGGGAAACGATTCAGTAGGCAGCCACTAAGCCTGACAACCTAGTTCAACCCCTGGGACAAAGTGGAGAGGGTGAGTTCCACAGCTTGTCCTTTTTCACACCTGCCACAGTGGCAATGTACATATGCAAACACACACAATAGACTTAAAACTTAAAAAAGATTATGTTGGTGATGGTGGTGCACAACTTTAATCCCAGCAGTTGGGAGACAGAGAGACAAGCATCCAAATTCAAGGCCAGCCTGGTCTACAGAATGAGTTCCAGAACAGTCAGAACTACACAGAGAAAGCTCATTTGGAAAAAAACAAAATAAATAAAAAGAAAACAAGATTACAAACCAAGCAGTGGTGGGGCACACCTTTAATCCCACCGCTGGGGAGGCAGAGGCAGATGGATCTCTCCAGCCTAGTCTACACATCAAGTTTCAAGTCAGTGGAACTCTTTTTCCAAATAAATAAATAAAGGGCGGGAGGGAGGCAGCAGCAAATTCGAAGTCAGCCTGGTCTACACAGCAAGACCTGCAGGGACAGAAATGGGGCGTTTTGTTTGAGATTTTATCCTTTTAAGTCACAAGCATGCTACTCTGGAATAGTAGAAAAGATAACCTTAGGAGCACCTCAGGAACTGGCAAAGCCTACCTACTCAGTGCAGGCTCCAGGATGCAAAACTGTAATTTTTGAAAGGTTTTTCCCTTGGGGCGACTCTGTAGTACCATACTCCAACAAGAAAAACAACAGAATTAATTTTCATGGTTCAGAAGCCTTAGTACTTGAGTCCACTTGTAGCCATGTCTAAGGCAATGGGTCTCAACCTGTGGGTAACAATTTCTTTGGGGGGGGGGGGTCAAAGGATCCTTTCACAGGGATCTAAGACTGTCAGAAAACACAGATATTTATATTACAATTCAAAGCAGTAGCAAAATTACAGCTATGAAGAAATTATGGTTGGGGGTGACTACAATATAAGGAACTACATTAAAGGCCACAGCATTAGGAAGGTTGAGAACCACTAGTCTAAGGCAACCAAGATACAAGTACAGCTGGTGACATACCTGATACCTCACAGTGCCTTTGTACCAAACTACCAGGTCATGGAGACTTCCACTAGGATTTCAAAGAAAGGCTTAGAAGGTCAAGCAATCAATGAATGGAGGGTCAGAATCCATGCAGGCAGCCACATACACAATGGGCAATGTATAAACCCTGGGATACTCAAGTTGCCAGGAACATGGAATATCTACAAAAGAATGCTACAGATAGCTCAAGTGAAGCTCATGCCCAAGAATCAGACCATATGGGATGCAAATGAAAAGCCTATCCTGTCCAATACCTTTGGAGCTCAAATCACAATGCTACATGCCTAGATGCTGGACATGGGCCTATAGGATTTAATGTTACCCTACTAAATAGTCTTGCTTTGAACCAATTCTTCCTTGATAATCTCTCATCCCTCCCTTTTGAGGTGGGTCTGTTTGCCAATGTATGCTAGACATTTAATTTGATGTTTACATCTGTGTTCTTATCACTAAATACCTGGTAGAAAGAGTTTAAGAAAGGCATTTATCTGGCCCAAAGTCATCATGTCAGGGAAGGAATTGCAGAGGGTTCAGTTTTTGCAACCAAAAGCTGACTCAGCAGTTGCTTGTTACACTCTGCTCATCAAGTAGAGTTGCCACTGAGAGTACGACTGGGTTATAACTAGGCCTGCACACAGGTGTACAACCAACATGAAACAAGTACACAACTTAACTTGGTATATAGAACCAAAAATGTATACATTAATTGGCACTAACCATATCATATATTGATACATGTCTATAACACACTTAAAATAAAAGCTGTAGCACAAAATGACACTATTCATGCAAATTTAAAAGTCCAACCACCTAAAAACCACCCCCACCTAAAAAAAGCAGTATTTCTCAAATCACTTAAGTTAATATCAACTTTTCCCTCGGAATGCCAAGAAATCAGACTACTAGAAATTAGGCTACTGCAAAGTAGGCTGATAAAGTACATTATACTTGGGGGGTGGGGAATGACTCTTCTACTGTAACTTGAAAAACTACCCACTGACAAAAACACCTCCTATCCCTGTGTAACTTCACTGAAATGCATTACCTGAATAAACAGGAACAATAAACCAAGGAATTAGGTAACAGTGCAACTAAATTGAAGCAGGCTGTGTGGGAGACAGCCACTGAAATTACTGCTGTTACCAAAACAACACATGTCAGCATTACCTTAACCACTCCAGAGCTGTGTAAAAACATCCCTAAGTTATTTTTTAATCAATGTATTATCTTATCAAATGAAGAAACTGGGTACTGAAAAGGGTAAGAGGCTCAGAGAAAAGAAAGATGTAATAATAAACAGAAATGTTTTTATTTTTACATAGCCAGGGATTTCTGAGAAAAAAAAATCTATCCTTAACAAAAAAGTTCTCTAGAGATGAAACTCCAGACTACACACATTTGAGTGATTATAATTCCTAAATCTTGTCTAATTGTCTTGTGTGGAAACATCTTTTACATTCTAAAAATTAAGAATCCATTCTGCTTCCGTTGAGAATCTATCTGTTTATGTTAGAGATCAAAACCATTCGCCCTTTTCTAGGGAAGAAATTGGACCTGTTCTTTGTCTACCAAATTATCAGTTCTCACTGCACTGCTTTGGAGGAAGACTTGAAACAAAAGAGCTGAGCATTGCTGTAAATTTATCTGCCCCCACTCTACCAAGTCTTACATCTTCTTTCAAGGTAATATAAATACAATATGAAAAGTTTGTCAAATCATTCATTACACAGAAGGCAGTTCCTACTATCCTTTAGTTCAGGCATTAAGAGCAGTAACAGATTTTTGAAAACACTTACGTTTTCTGAACAAATGTACATCTAATAGCTGAATACAGACGTATAATCCAAACTACCAAGAAGCCTGAGAGGCAGGAGAATTTTGAATGCAAAGCCTCACTAGGCTACTGAATTAAGCTCAAAGTAGCCTGAACAAATTAATGAGACTGCCTCAAAATAGAAGAAGAGAGAAGAGGAAAGGGAGGAATTTCCCAACAGACATAGGGCTCTGAGTTGGGTCCTAAACTAGGGGTGGGAGATAAACACACATTAGGTCCAACAATACATTAGAAATGAAAACTTTCTTTCCATGTTTTTCCTTAGAACAACAGCTCTCAACCACTTGACCTAAGTAAGGATCCTTTCACAGGGGTCACACCTAAGACCATCAGAAAACACAGATATTTACATTACAATTCCTAACAGTAGCAAAATAAGTAGCAACGAAAATAATTTTATGGTTGTGGGTCACCACAACACGACAAACTGTATTAAAGGGTCATAGCATTAGGAAGGATGAGAAAATTGCCTTAGAAACTAAGTATTTCACTAAATGTTTTCCAATTAAAAAGCCACAGAGAAACCCTGTCTCGAAAAACCAAAAAAAAAAAAAAAAAAACACATTTAGTGAAAAGTTAGATTTGTATTTATTCAACTACATTATGGGTTAATCTTGCATAGTTGATGAACCTAACCACTAACACCATTTTTCTACATAAATGTTCATTTTATAATACCTGGCAAACAGAAAAATATACAGGCATTTGTAATCTATCAAAAAAAAAAAACCAACAATTTCCTACTCAAACCTCAAGATTCTAATATATAGAATTCTGACAGGGCCATATACTTGTTCTCAAGATCTTGTAACAAAAATTAAATCTACTAAACCAAAACTATCCTAGAGTAAGGACAATGAGCCTCCTTTAGAAGGGTCTTATGACACGATATGTGAGGCAGACAGAAGGCACAGGTAACCCTCTTGACTTTGCCTCCCACCTCTAGCAGTTACTAGTTATAGTTGTCACAGATGGACGTCTCAATGTCCAAAACACACAGGCCCTCCTTTAAAGTGGTATCAAAAGTAGAATCCAGGGTTTCCCAAATACTAGGCAAGTATTCTCTGCCACAGCCATGCCCACAGCTTTGGGGGAAATAATCTATAGGAATCAATGTTTTGTAAGGTCGTTGGCAAAGTTTAATAAGATGTTCGTATAAAGTGCGCGGCACGTTCCATAAAACCAAAAGACAGCATCTTTTCTATGTATTTCAATTTAAAGAAGTATTATTTCTTCACCCTCTGACATGCAAAAGATCAGGAAAATGTTATTTAACACCCCCTCCCAAACTTATCAAAACTCCACACTAAATCTTCTTCAAAAGGTTTAGTGGTTACATCCACGGGCTCAGGATGTACCTCACCTGGCAAAATGCTTACTTAAAATTCATTAAAACCCAGAGTTCAATTCCCCAGCACTACTGCCAACCCATACCAGTACCCCCAGCACTCAGGAAATGGAGGAAAAAAGATCACAACAGGGTCATCCTTGAACTCCACAGCAAACTGGCCTGGGCCCTGTGAGACTCTGCCCATAAAGATTTAAAAATAAATAAATTGGTAGGTGGACTCAAGACTGCTAATTGGAGACTTACTCTATAACAAACAAAAGTTGTCAGGGCAGATTTTATCCATCTTCTGTGTTAACAGCCTGTATGTGGCTTAATACTAAATGCAGTATTTAGAAACTTAAAGGGAACAGAAATGTACTGGAGACAGTTATAGCTAATATTTCACGTTAGATATTCTTCTAAAATGTTTCTTGGGTTAATGATTCAACCTCCAAACTCAATCTTTTAGGAACATTAGAATATATATAGGAAAGGTACATTGCAGCCCAACAGAATGGACACTAGGCTAACAGCACAGAGAAACATATAACCTTTAACCTTTAGTTACACTCTAAATAAGCCAGCCTGAAGGGAGACCCTGCCTCTTGCTGAAAGAGTAAATAGATAACTCAGTTCTGTGATAAGAGCCTCAAGCATATACTTCTACAACAAAGGTGAAAGACTTCATACAAAATAGCAGGTGCGAAGGCAAGAGCTGATACTGTATATTCTCACCAGAGCAGGGAGAACATGTAGGCACAACAGAGCTTCCACACTGAATAAAGTATTTTTAAAAGAAACTTGCTGGGCGGTGGTGGCGGCACAAGCCTCTAATCCCAGCACTCCGGAGGCAGATGTAGGTTGATCTCTGAGTTCGAGGCCAGCCTAGTCTACAAGAGCTAGTTCCAGGACAGGCTCCAAAGCCACAGAGAAACCCTGTTTCGAAAAACCAAAAAAGAAACTATATTCTATTCTGAGCTAAATTCTTATGTATTTATGCCTACAAATGTTTACCAGGTGCTTAAATTGTGAAATCTATTTACAGCACCTGAAATAAAACTACAGTTCAGTACGTTAGCAATAAATCACACTTCCTTTAAAACAGAAAGACCCTGAGTAAATGAGGTTATTTAGAAATATTCATTTGTACTTGGAAGGACTGCTGTTGTAAGACATTATTACACATTTAGTGCTTTAAGACAATAATTTATTCTCATACACACAGGTCTGGAAGCCAGAAGTTCTACAAACCAAGCTGTTGGCAGGGTTACTCTTTCTCACAAAAATGATTATCTTTTTGACAATGTCTGATGTGGGATTCCCCTCTGTATGCTATGAATATGTTTTATTACCATTGGTTCATGAATAAAGCTGCTTTGGCCAATGGCTTAGCAGAGCAAAGTCAGGCAGGAAATCTGAACAGACATATAGAGAGAAATTAAGTGGAGTCAGGGAGACACCATGTAGCTGCCGAAGGACACACCAGAACCTTGGAAATCTGAACAGACATATAGAGAGAAATTAAGTGGAGTCAGGGAGACACCATGTAGCTGCCGAAGGACACACCAGAACCTTAGGAACCTTACCGGTAGGCCAAAGCCTCATGGCAATACACAGACTGATAGAAATGGGTTCATTTGAGGTGTAAGAGCTAGCTAGGAATACGCTAGAGTCATTGGCCAAACAGTGTTGTAATTAATATAGTTTCTGTGTGATTGATTATTCAGGTCTGAGAGGCCAGGAAACGTTAAAAGCAGTCTCTGCTTACACTTTCACTTAAAAAAGTCACACTGGAGAACAGCAGAATTGAGCTTTAAAATTTATATCTATAAATCTCTGATTTTGTGTTGGCCCCATTCATATCTATCTTGGGTTGCATAAAGCGCATCAGGAGGTAGGTGGGGCCTTGATGGAAGTATCTGCTATTGCTTTTAACTTTGGGTAAATGCATTCCTTGGTGTGTGGCCACATCATTTCGATCTTGGTTTCTGTGGTCACACTGCTTTCTCTTCTGTTGCTCTAATCTCTCAGCAGCCCATTCTTATTAAGAACATGTACTGACATTCCCAGGCCCACTGTTTCAAAATTATTAATTTTATTATATATGCAAAGGCCTTCTTTCTGAGCAAAGTAACATATCTTTCAGAGAATGTAATATGTATATACTTGGGGTTTATTTTTTATAACACCTGTGAAAACTAACACACCAATGATAACTAATTCTCCACTAATAGCACTTAAAACTATCCAGCATAAGATTACTTTTCTTTAGCTTTGTACTATGAAATAGACAACAGGAAATATCATTTCCACATTATCCCATTTACAGTTTCCTTCAATAGTCTGAGATATACTCTTTTAAGTACTATAAAATAACAGAACTTCCTCTATTTTTAACAAGACATTCATCATTTTTATTCCATGGTTAGTGTCCTTCTTCCTGAATAGAGCAAAATAAAGATCACTTCAAATCCATTCTCCCATCTCTAAATTTTTCCTTTACTTCTTCCATTGTATTTTATAACATGCAAATGAGCAAACAATTTCTTCCTTAATTAATGTTTGCTTACAAGATACAGATGATAGGTTTTAGAAATTTACACAGGGAATAAGAATTTCCAAGTAAGCAATCCAACTGCTATCGTAACCCTGCCTACAGTGACTGTCACTCATAGATACAACCTTCAGCACGGTAATCTAATCTAAAGCCAGACACCAATCTCTGCAGACTCCTAAAGACAAAGAAGGTGCTCTTCACTCTTTTGAAAAGCTTATTGTACTTAACACCTGGAACACTCATCTGAACTACTACTGCATTAGCTGTACTTCTTTTTAAAAAAATATTTATTATGTATACAATATTCTATCTGGCATATATGCCGGCAGGCCAGAAGAGGGCACCAGACCTCCTTACAGATGGTTATGACCCACCAAGTGGTTGCTGGGAATTGAACTCAGGACCTTTGGAAGAGCAGGCAATGCTCTTAACCGCTGAGCCATCTCTCCAGCCCCTTAGCTATACTTCTTAAGCAGTATCATGAATTCCTAATTATTGTATTTCTTTTACACATTATGGAACACAGAGAAGAAAGTATTCAGGTCGACTTTCCAAATCTTTATTATCCAGTATTAAATTGTCTTTTTCTTTGTTTTTCCACAAGACAGGCTCTCTTTATGTAACCTTGGCTGTCCTGGAACTCACTCTGTAGACCAAATTGGCCTCAAACACAGAGATCCGACTCCTGAGTGCTGGGATTAAAGGTGTGTACCTCCACCACCCAGCCTGTTTTCAGAAAACTGATAGACCCTTTAATAATATTTGTTAAAAGGAAAATAAATTATAATAAAAATAATAAAAAATAATAAAGACTTTGGAAGTTTCATTTAAAATGTAGACCCACACAAGGTGGCAGTCTTTATAGAGTAACCCACTCTTCTGCCATCCTATCTCATCTCCTCTAATGCTAAGCCTCTACATAAAAGATACTTTATTGATGGTTCACTTCTGTCTTTCTCTGTGGTTTCAGGATATACCTACAATGGTCCTGCAATGGTCAGTACTACCTATCTCAGTTGCAATCTAATTTTCTTTTGGTCCCTTTACCCAACCATATTTTTAGCAGAGTCATAATAAAGAATGTCATAATAAATGACAAGCTCCAACAGTCCACTTACTGGCTAACGGACAGGACAACACCAATGTATGCTTTCACACAACTTGATAAATAACACAAGGGCACGAATTAGGGAGGAATAAAAATCTGACAAAGCTCCCTAGAGGAAAGGAGTCCTCCTTGGAGAAGGGTAACTAAGTAACTAAGTGAGGAAAGAAAGGTCAGGTAGCCCAGGATGGCCTTGAACTAACAGAGATAGATCCTCTGCTTCTGTCTCCCAAATCCTGGGACTAAAAACGTGTGCCACCATTCCCTGGCACTATACAATGCAATCTTTCAAGACCTCAGTGAGCACCTTCCCCTCCAAAATAAACACATAAACAGATAGATAAATAATCACAAAGCTCAGTACTGGAGAGATGGCTTAGCAGTCAAGAGTGCTCACTGCTCTGGCAGACCTCAGTACCCAGAACCATCAGGCAGTTCACAACCACCTATACCACTAATTCTAAGGGATCTGACACCTCTGGCCTCAAAGAGCACCTGCATAAAGGCTCACACACATACACATAAATAAATATAATGAATAAATAAAAACATCATTAAAAAGAATCATAAAAGCCCATCTCAAAATTCATAAAGAATTTCAAGAAACCTAGAATCAATATAATGTTGAGAAAGGAAAAAAAGAATTTGTGTTTAAAATTTAGCATGAACCTACATTTCTCAAAATGATGTGGGTTGGAGAAATAGCTCACAGCCTTGGAGCCAAGATTATTCAAATGGGGAAGGGAGAAATGAATCTTTTCAACAAATACTGAGAAGATTCCGGTACCCACGCGCAGACAAATGATGCTAGACCCAAATCTTACTATACACAAACTATCTCTGACACTGGATTCTGCAATACTGTGGGGTATCAAAATCACAGAAGAATACTGTCAAGAATGAAAGAAAAAGTAGCCTACAAAATGTAGAAAATATTTGGAGAGTATGTGGTAAGAGATTAACGTCTAGGATATAGGATACATTAAAGAACAAAAACTAAAAGCAATAAAATGAATAGCTATTTTTTAAAAATAGGCAAATAACTGATATACAAATATTTCTCCAAAGATATACAATAATAATAAACAAAAAGGGGGTTCACTCACACTAATAATTAGATATATGCTAATAAAAACCACCTCTCCTCCCTCTCCCGCCTCTCCCTCAAAAGCAGTTTTCAGCTTTGTAAAATGCTGCTGCCACAAGGTGGAGACAATCTGATAACAGGAATACTCGGTACTGAAATAGGAGCAAGGACAAACTTTCCATGCTAATGGAAAGAGCCCAGCTTCAGTTCTAGGGTGAACTAAGGCTAAACACTTTAGTTGAAGATCCAGTTTCCTTATTTATAAATTTATATTAAGTAGCCCCAGAAGCATTTTTAATGCTCTAAGGAACAGAATTTGCCTCATTCTCCTAAGCTGATATAACGAATATACTTTTAACAGCCTTGTTCAACTTCAATACCCTAACCATTATTACAACCTTTACCATCCATCTTTTCTTTCCAAAGCAAGCCAAAAAGAAGCAAACAACACATTAATCTACACTCAGAAGCCAAGCATAGTGGTTCACACCTACAATCAAAGAGCAGGGGAGGGAGGGGAAAGAGGAAAAGGAGTTGAAGAACAGCTCTAGCTACGTGTTAAGTTCAAGGCCAACCTGGGCTAAATAAAGATGGAGTTCCTTGTAGAAAGTTGTATTTATAACAAGAGAATAACCAAAGCCAGGCGTGGTGGTTCATGCCTTTAATATCAGCACTGAGTCTGAGGTCAGCCTGGACCTCAAACCCTATCTCGAAAAACCACCACCAACAATGGAAACTAAAAAACTCTTTGAATTAAAAAAAAAAAAAAAAAAAAAAAAAAAAAAAACTAAAGGGAAAAATAGCCCTTTTGAAAAGAAAAAGCTTTTGGAGCTCCAAGTTGTAAAGGCCAGATAAAACCCACATGCTTATAAAAGGAAGCATAAAAAAATAAACCAAAACAGTTAAGAACAAAAATCCAAAAATCTGAGGTTTATCAAAGCTCACAAAAGCAGGAAAAAAATTCTCATGGTTGATAAACTGAAATTGTGACTTTAAGTAAATGAATCCATAATAGGTCTAAACATCTATGAAATGGTGTTTCACACCTTTTTCCTAATGCTGCGACCTTTAATACAGTTTCTCACATGTGGTAACCCCAACCATAAAATTATTTCATTGCTACTTTCTAACTATAATTTTGCTACTGTTATGAATGGCAATATCTGACATACAGGATTTCTGATATGCGACCCACAGGTTGAGAATTGCTGTCTTAAAGTAATGTGGAAGTAATGGAAGAAGTTCCATTACAGTACGTGTATCACATATATATGTTTACACTTTGTGATGCCTACCTACTAAAGCAATGCTGTTTAATCATTAGGCGTGTGTTGGTGGTGCTGCTACAGGGACAGAACCCCGATGCACGTAAGGCAAGAGACCTCCCAATGATGAACATCTCCAGCCCAGGCTTTTATAAACTTTTTTCCCTTCTACTTTAATTTTTTAACAAAGAATTTTACTAGGTAATCCAGACTAGCCTACAATGTCCAGAGATGTTTTGCAATCCCTCTCCCTCTTTAAAAAGAGTTTCTCTGTATAACTGCTGTGGCTGTCCTAGAATTTGCTCTGTAGACCATGCTGGCCTCAAACTCAGAGATCCACCTCCCTCTACCTCCCAAACGCTCAGATGGTTCACCAAGTGAGCCACCACTGCCAGAGAAGCTTTGTGATCTTGACAGAGTTAAATCTGGTGTGGTGATGCGCACCTTTAAGGCCTCCCAATGACTAACAGCCCCAGCCCAGGCTTTTATAAACCCAGAGGCAGGTGAATCTCTGTGAATTCAAGGCCAGCCTGCTCTACAGAGTTCCAGGACAGCCAGGACCCAGGGGTACATAGTGAGGCTCCTTTTTAAAAACTAACAAAGCATAAACAAACAAAACTAAGAGAAAACTATACACAACATACCATATTTATGGGAGCTTAAACAATAGCTCAGAAGCAAAGAAGCCACAAGTAGCTCACAACCAACCTCAGTTCCTTAAGTACTAGGCATGCACATGGTACACATATCTACATGTAGGCAAAAGCAATCATACACATAGAATAAAAGTAAATCTTTAAAAAGAAAAATTCGTACACAAAACTGGACAGACCTGTAATCCCCGTCCTCAGGCTGAAGTGAGTTCAAAAGAAATCTGAGCAATTTGGTGAGACCCACTTAAAAGACAAAGCAAGGGTGGGTCTACTACTTCTGGACAATCAAGGGAAGAAAAAGGCTACATTAACCCAGTAGCATGGTCTTTGGGACACTATAGTTTTCACTCTTCAACTTGGGAGGGGGCAGGGATAATGGTGGTTCAAACTGAAGCTATTCCTGCCTCAGCATTCCTCGGTGCTGAAATTACCACTATCTCCCTCCACTTCTTAACAAAAAATCCTGCAAACCCAACATTCTTAATGTTTTCTGTCTGTAGCTCCCACTAAGAATCTGATGAAGAACCCTCACCTCTGAGAAAAAAAAAAGCATCACCAACACAGTATATCTACAATTCCTCCCCTTCCTGTTCAATCCTTACAACTGTCTATCAAATATGGAAATTTAACCTTCAGTCATTGCCTCTAATCCCAGCCCTTGCCAGGCAGGTGAATCTCTGTGAGTTCAAGGCCAGCCTGGTCTGCACAGCAAGTTCCAGGACAGGCTCCAAAACTACAGAGAAACCCTGTCTCAAAAAACAAAACAAAAATAAATAAAATAAGCTTTAGTCAAAGTTATCACCAGGATAGGGTATAAGCTACAGATAAATGGATCTCTCTTTTTGTTCTTCACATACATTCCTGCTTACAATTGGCTTTTTAAACTTTTTTTTAAAAGTCATTTATCTCTTATCATATTTACAAATAATCATCAGGTCAAATGGACTAGCATATAGACCACATGAATACACAAACACACTCAGAACACCCAAGATCTGCTTGTAGTTAGAGTCAGACCTAGAAACCAAGTAAGTAAGCCTCTCCCTTCACCACCTTTTCTAAGAGTTGGCTGGGGGTTGAGCCTAGGGCCTTAGGCAAAGGAGGCGAGCACTACCCTGAGCTGGAACCCTAGCCCTACAAATCAAGTTTCTTACTGCCAACTTTGAAGCTCCCTTCTACTACACACACTACCCTTTCAGTAATATATAGTAAGCCTTTGAGAAGACATCTGGCTGAGTTCCAAGATAGCCCTCATGTGCTAAATTAAATTCTGCATAGAAAACAGTGTAAATAGTGAGAGCTTAATGCAATTACTGACATGGAGATATACGTATTTTAAAAAATAAACAATTAGTTTTAAATCAATATGGTATGTGTGTGGTGGAAGAAACCAGCGGGGGGGGGAAAAAATCAAAGCAAAGTACTATATAGGATCTACACATTTCACAATAGCCAACTAGTAATAGTCACCAATACAATGAAGGAAGAAGTGAGAATTGATAAAAATCTGTCAAAACAAAGGAGGAACTTGTTTTCTCTTTCAGAAATAGCATTAAGAAAGAGGTTTTAAAAAGTCTTTTGAGGGGAGCATTAAAAAATATTTCCTAGTTCTAAAATCAGAAATCTAAAGTTGCTTTTCTATCATTTGCCAGTGTTATAACTGTTTTCAATGAAACAAAGTGAACTCTTACATCCAGAAAAACTATTCTTGAATGATCTAGGAAGGAGGAAACATGTCTGCAACAGCTTATTCCCATTATCCACTAAAAAATCCTGGAAACACCTATATACACAGTACAAGACTTAAAGTACAAGGAAACAAGTTTTTACAATTTCAATGGATAAGGTACAAAATACTTAATTACGTGACAAAATTGAGATTGCTCACCAAAACAGCTTTCATACGAGGCAACAGACACAAAAAGAAAATAAAGGTGAATTTGATCTGAACATAGAATAAAAACAATGCTAGTCATTAAGCTTAGCTAAACAGAAGAACAGGAAGCTGGCTGCTATGTCCTTTGGGCTCCCAAAACACATCACTCATCTGTTACTGCATTTAACACACCGTACAGTGGTTTGTCAATTCCCCTTAAGGACAGAGCCCTTTAATGTATTTTTCTATATCTAATTCCTAGCAAAATAGTCTGGCACAACAGAAAATGATGAATGTTTTTTGAAAGGGAAGATAAGGCAGAGTTTCCTATTAAAATTACTGTATTTTATCATGTGCCATTGTGCAGGTCTTTTATTCACTGTCAATTCTAAATCACCCTCCTAAACCAGTGTATGGAGACAAAGTAAAATTCTTCACCCAAATTTCATGGTTCTTCTGTCAGGAGGGTTTCTGCTAAGTTTTGCTACTAAAGGTAGGAGAATGGTGACTGGAAAACAGGAATGGGTCTCTTTTTAAAAGGCTGCAGCTAAGTTGAAACTGTAGTTGGCCCCTGGCTGAGGTGGCAGAAACTGGCTCTAGTATCCTGCGTCCTTTGGTACTTCCAGAGCCAGCCATCAACATCTTTCTGTAAACAGCTGACCTCTACAAAATCTAGTTTCATGGACCCTCTTCTTAAACCTCATAAGGTTTAACTGCTATTAACATTTCCTTCGCTTTTATAATCATCTAACCAACTTCCTAATATTAAATATGTTGTTCTTACTGAAGCTAGTATTCTTTACTGAGACTTAGTATATGTAGATGGATGTTTTCCCTATGTGTATGTGTATATAGGCATATAGTGCTGGCAGAAGCCAGAAGGAGCATCAAATCTGCTGGGATTGGAGCTACACCTTGTTATGATCCACCATGTGAATCTGGGAGTCCAAATCCAACTGTGGTCTTCTGGAAGAGAAGCCAGTGCTCTTAACTGCTGAGCCATCTCTCCAGTCCTCTAGACCCAGTGCCTCTAACTGCTGTCATCTGAGATACCTTGCTGCCTCAATAAATTTGAGATTATTTTATAAAATCCATTTTTAAAAGGCTAACTTGAAATCAGTCATTTGTTTCTGTTAAGGAGAAGCAAAAAAGTCACTCAACTTTTGTTTGTAATCCAAGCCATTCAGCTTTGGAATAAAGAACAAATAAAAAGTGAGGATAGTTCAAACATACTCCGTTCTTTACTACAGCACAGTCAGACTGCTGACACAGTGGGAGTTGATCTACACTCCACTGTTCTCAATTTAAGTGAGAGGTAAGACTGCTACATGTGGGGGTTTTGTTTGGTTTCTTTTTGCTGCCAATCTGGTCCAGATATGCCCCCTATCATTCAAGGAAAGAACTAACGATTCAATCCAGCACTAAAGCAAGCCTAAATTTACCACTCACTTTCAAGCTGGTTTTCTCAGTGCTGGGATTAAATCTGGGTTCTACACACGCTAAACACAATCCCCACGGCTTAACTATGCTCCTGGCTCCAAGCATAATTTTTACATTTTACACACTAACTTTGAATTCTAATTTCTTCATTTAAAAAAAAAAAAAAAAAAACTCCACCACTAGGATGGGCATGGTGGCCCAGCCCTTCATTCCCAGCACTCAGGAGGAAAACGCAAATGGATCTCTGGAAGTTCCAGGCCAGCCAGGGCTATACAGTGAGACCTTGTCTCAAAAATAAAATCACAACTCCACTCTACAACATAGAAAAAAAGCTTCTTTCAAAAGAGCCCCTAAGCAACACATGTTAAAAGCAAACAAGAGAAATCCCTAAGACATTTTTTAATCTGCCTGCTACTTACCACTTCGTTAGCATGCCTTCACTAAATATTTCAACTAAAATTAACTTTTAAAGCGATTTCTCACTATTTAATACACATAAACTAACTTTTAAATTTTTGACAAATGGCAGCTATGTAGAAGCAATTCATTCTCAACATGTGTGAAGACACAGGGATCTTTCTTTGGAACTTCTGGTGGCACAAAGCAGCTCAACATCTAATCAGACAAACTACCTACCCATCATACCCATCCACTTAGCTGCCAAATACCCACAAAGCTTTAAAACAGAATTCTAGTGGAGTTTCTCTACTCAGAACAAAATCGTTAACAGACCACCCACGGACAGTCAAGGAGTCAGTATCTAGCTAGCTACTGCCTGTGAACAAAAGTACAGCTAATTTCTAATTAATGGGTCTCATTACAAATTCAAAACATCTATGTGAAATCAAACTATACACACCCATATATGAACTAACAAAGACCCACAGAATCCAGAACCACAAGTGTCCAATTTTTTCCCCCTTGGAAGACTGGGTCTCACTATGTAGTCCAGGCTGGCCTGGAACTCAGAGACTGCTTAAATGCTGGAATTAAAGGCATGCACCATTACATCCAACTGAGTGTCCAACCTTTTGACATTGTGACAAGATGCTGTCATCTACAAACTTGTTGGGTCCCATTCTTAGCTATCCACGAATGTATGTGGCTTAGGCAACAAGTTGGGCACTCATGAATGCTGGGAATAAGGACCTTGAGAAAATGGACTGGTCAGGGAGTGGTGGCACATGCCTTTAATCCCAGCACTCAGGAGGCAGAGGCAGGAGGATCTCTGTGAGTTTGAGGCCAGTCAGGTCTACAGAGCAAGTTCCAGGACAGGCTCCAAAGCTAAAGAGAAACCCTGTCTCGAAAAAACATAAAGAGAAAGAAACAGACAGACAAATGAATGCAAGAAATCAAGCAAGTAAAATATGATTATCTTTCAAGCTATGTAACACTAATTAACAATCAGTAGCAGGTTTGTATGTTTGCAGAGTGTCCACAATCTCAAGCATTCTTCCTCTCTAGATTACAAACTGGAGTTGGGTATGTAACTGGGTGGTAAAGCTAGTGGAAGGGAAGTGCTGCTGACTGACCCAGAAAGTACCAACACTCTAGCTATACTGTCAGACCTATAACCCCAGCAGGACTTCCAGGAATCCAAGGAGATCCCACCTCAAACTATGATACATATTTCATTTCTCCAAAATTTAAGAAAACGAGTCATTTCAAACTATGAGGTGAAGTCTCTTTAAGTCATACTAGAAGCATTACCATAATATAACAAAGTCCTTTTTTTCCTCTGGATAGCCCTGGTTGTCCTAGATAGCCTCAGTAGACCAGACCAGGCTGGCCTTGAACCCAGATATTTGACTGCCCCTGCCTCCCAAGTGCTGGGATTGATTAAAGGTGTGTGCCGTTACAGCCCCACTTAAAGTACATTTTAATATGTACTCATTTCTCTTGCTAGAAGGACTTATGCTTCTTTGCTAATGTATAGAGATTAAACTGTCCCTGAAACATCTGGTTATATATTACTCATTAGACATGCATCACCTTTATTCCCAAACTGCATAATATGAACACAAATCTTGAGTAAATCAAATTAAAGAGTATACGTCTGACATCAGAAACCTACGACCAGTGACAGACTAATGAGATTTCAAACATGTTTGCTGACTTGGTCTATATTTCTATATACTCTACATATGCACTGTCTTGAATGATACACAGAAAAAAATAATAAAATAAACAAGAACAACAAAGCCCACTAACTTCCCAGTATTTGGCATGCCTGAACTATCTGTTATATGACTTGTTCTAATTTGAGGCTTTCTGTGCAGCACATTTGAGGACCATTATCTTATTTTTTTTTTTCAAATACAAAGACTGGCAGGACCCAGCCAATTATCCTTCCTAACAGCTCCTTTTAGAGGTTTGGCCTTTGCTTGCTTGGTTGTCGAGGCAGTCTCATAGATCCCACAAGGGGCTTTAGGTAGCAAGGGATGACCTTGAACTCAGGAACACCCTTGTCTCCACTCCTGAAGACTAGGTTACAGGTGCGCGTCTACACTCCACCTATAACTAATGTCAAGTGTGCATTCCACAAAGGTGACTCAGAAATTATTAAAGAAAACTTGGAAAAAGTAAAAAGCCGTATTTGCTGTGGTACCCCTAGAAAAAGGAATGTTACATACTTTTCAGTAATTTTCCTAAACAATGGGTTATGTGTCCCATCAAGACTTCACTAAAGATACCTGTTGGTTATGACAAGTACAAACTTCAGAGGGCAAAGAGGTATATCCAGGAGTAATATTGCTGCCATTTGAGTTCTTTATATCAAAGGATCAAATTTCAATTTAAGACACAAAATATAAATTGTGGTATTGAATGTGTAATCTCAACACTTGGAAAGGTGAAACTGGAGGATTGCCTTAAGTTACATATGGAGTTAAGAAGCCAGCTTATAGAATGGGTTGCTATCAATCTGAATTATTAAAATATTCAACAATTAAAAACATTAACTACCAAGTCCACTAAGCACTCTGGTTGATTATCTCGGAACTACAAAAAATAAATTATTTAATGCAAACGACCCATGGTGCTTTTAATTAAATGATCAGCTTCAATTACTGACACTGTGCCTCCTGTTTTTATTTCAAAAGAACCGCATAGTACTAAAAAATGCTTAATGCACATCTAAGATTTTTCACACACCGCATAGAAGTCTGACATCTTCACAACACGTTACAAAGCAAACAAACTTCCGACAGTCTCTTAAGACACCCAAAGGAGATTGGTGGACATGACCCGGTTATTTTAGTGGGCAAAATAATCGGAATGAACCTCAAAGTTTGCAAGACCGAATTTTTTTTTTTTTACCAACAGTATCTCTGCGAGTACGAAAAGGACTTCTGTAGCAGGGAAATGATCCTAACCACTAGGACCGGGGCTGGGGAGTCGACAGGGAATCAAGGATTTCGGCACAAACGTCCCGGGTTCAAAACGCGAAGCTGCCAGAACAGACCGAGCCGCCCCCTTCCCCCAACGCCACCTCGGGGGTGAGCCCGCGGCTCTCCGAGGCAGCAACAGATACTCCGGAGCAGGGAGCGGCTCTCCAGGAATGTGGGGCCAGGAGAGGGTCCCCGGCCCACCCCGATCCCGGGTACCGAAGGCAGGAGGGTCGTCGACCCCAGGCGCCCCACCCCGCCCCCACGGCGAGGACCTCCCGGTCCCGCGGGGAAGCCCGGGGGGAAGTTCGCGTGTTGCTCCGGAGCCGCCCGTGAGGCCCCCGGCAGCCGTAAGCCGACGGCGGCGCCGACGCGCTCCACGGGAAGGGCTCCCGACGCCTCGCCAGCCCGGTGCTCACGGGTCGCGAACAATGAGCCCTCCCGGGCGGGCCGCGAGCGGCCGAGCGAGCGAGCGACCGGGGGCGGCGGCGCCATCGCCTCACGGCTCCTCGCGGCCCGCGGACACACACACACACCCCCAGCCCCGCCGCCGCTCGGGCCTCAGCCAGCCCGGCGTCCCCCTGCCTGCCGCCGCCCCCCGCCCTCGCACCCCTCGCCGTCCCGTCCGCCCCGCTCACCGGCTTCTGCCCCAACCCGGGGCTCCGTTGGCCGCGGCCGGAGCGAGACTCGAGGATCAACCGCCGGCGCCGCCGCACAATATGGCGAGCCTCGGCTTCCGCAATGGAGCTCGGGAAATACAACAGGGGCCGCTCAATATTCATGAGAGACTGGGGGGGGGGGGGAAGCCGGCTCGGCCGGAGCTGCGGGGAGGGCGGGAAGGAGCGAGGGAGGAGGCGGAGGCGCGGGACGCGGACGTGCACCGCGCGGGGAGGCCCCCGGCGTAGGGGAGGGGGCGTGCCTCGTGCAGGCCCCCACCGCCCGACGCCGCCAGGCCACGCCCACATCCTGGCCCCGCCCCCTCCCGCGGCCGCACCACGCGGGGCGCCCCCGGCGCGGGCGCAGCCCCCAGCCGGAGCCTGCTGCCTTGGGCGCCTCCGTTCTGTCTGCGTTCCCAACCTGGAGCCTTTCTCGGCCTGCCTGGGCCCACAGGTTGCGCCTTCCCGCCCGCTACTGAGGTTTTTAGACTTGGACTCCTAGCCCCTGACTTCGGCGTCCTCTTACACATCCCAGCACTAGAAATCCTCAGGATTTCAGCGGCAGAACTTTCTGGACTTTGGCCGCCCTGCATCCCAGTCTACTAGACACTTCATCTTTACTGAGTAAACTCGCAAGAGCTAAGGAAAGTGACCTTCAACTCTGGAAATGTACGCTTGGACTCCCGTTAGCATTTGTTCCTACTGACCCCCCCCCCTTCCTGCTGTTTATATCAACCTCCTTGGCTCTTTGAAATCATGTATTATCTTCAGAACTTGAACTTGAGAACTTAAGCAGCTATGGATAGTCTAGTCATCTTTACCCCAAACAAAACCAGTTAGCCTACAAGAAGTTCAGTAATACCTGCATTTACATTTTGACCTAAAGAAGTAACAAATAAAAAAGTTTCCTAACTTCAAAATGTTACATTGAAAAGATAACCTTGAAAAAAAATAACGAAGAATAACAGATGATAGATCGGAAGGCACTCGCAGCCTGAAGAATAGACTGCGGTGGAAACTGAGCAGCTGGCGTAGAGCTTCCAGTAACATGGCATTTCTCTTCTGTGGCTTAAATTTTTCCTATTGTATTATTCAGAGTTTTCTATAGGAACAGAACTAGTAGAATGAATATATTAAATATATGTATTATGAAAATTAACAGGGAATTGATTAGGGTGATTCACAGGCAGTGGTGCAGCTAGTCCAACAGTGACAGTCAATCTCCGAAATGAAAGGCCAAGAATCTAGTTGTTCAGTCTGGGAGGCTGGATGTCTCTGCCCTGGTCTTCAGTCTGTGTTGGAATCCCAGAGAAAGAAGTTTTAATATTAGCAAAGTAATGTCTCAGCAGCAGGAAACAGGACCGCTCTGGTGAGAGTGAGGAAAAAAGGCAAAAGCTTCCTACTTGCACGTCCTTCCACACCAGAAGATTTAGGTTGGGTCTTCTCACCTCAGATGATTCAGTATTTCAATATCTCACAGATGTGCCCAGCTCCTTGGGTTTTTCTTGATTCCAGATGTGATCAAGTTTAAAAAAAAAAAAAATAGCCTTCGTGTTTATTCGTCCATTCTAGCAATTCTCTGACTTTAAAAAGCCCCTCAGTTAAGCTTTTCTCAGATGTGAATGTTTTCGGAATAACGACAGACGCTCTGCTCCTCTGCCTCAGAATGTTCATAATTTAGAACTTTTGTGAAGCACGATTAATAAAAACTCAGAGAAATTGGGGTTCAACCTGGAAGCCAGAAAAGCAAAACAGCCAGCCACTGGCTCTTACCTCTACCTCAGTCAGAAACGGCGATCCTGCCTCCAGGGTCCTGCCTCCAGGAATCTCTGAATGAGACCGTGCCTGAAGACTGTCTCCTCCAGTTTTATATTCCTCTCTAGGGCTGGGATTAAAAGGTGTGCGTCCTCACTGACTGGTCTGTAAGGCAGACCAGTGGGCTGTGTGACTCTCTTCAGGCAAACTTCATTTATTAAAATACAAATGAAATGCCAATACACTTCTGCTCTAGTTCAGATGCTTTTGGAAATCATGATGTGTGACTAGATTAAGCGAGTCCATTAATGTTGAGGAAAGTAATCATTTACAGAAAGCACAGGAACTTTAGGGATGAGTTTAATATCATACTTAGTCACAGTAGGGTTGTTTTAAAAATAGAAAACTTATGTGATATTTAGATTAAAAGTTATTTAAAAAGTTAGACCTCAGGCTAAAATCCTTTAATAGAAAGATAGTTCTGGCAGATTAGTGTAACTTCTTTCATCTCTTTTATCTCTTCCCTCCAACAGAGCTTGGCTTGAGTCCTCCCAGCCTGGATCAAACAGGAAAGGTTATGTTCTGGCACCTAGTAACAAACATCTCTAAAACCTTCAGCTTCAACACATCAACAGTTCATCACCTGCTCATCCCTGGTGCTTAGTGGGGATCAGGCTTACTGTGCCCATCTCTCTAGGGACCACACTGACAGAGCCGCCATCGTCTCTTAGCCATAAGTGTCGTATTAGTCGGGGATCTCAGGAGTAACAGAACTCGTAGATTGAATATCTCTCTCTCTCTCTCTCTCTCTCTCTCTCTCTCTCTCTCTCTCTCTCTCAATATATATATATATATATATATACATATACATATATATATAAAGGGAATTTATTAGAGTGACTTACAGGCTGTGGTCCAACTAATCCAACAAGGCTGCCTATGAAGGGAAAGTCCAAGAATCCCGTACTTTAGTCCATGAGGTAGGATGGCTCAGTGGGTCTTCAGTACACACAGGAATCTTGAAGAAATGGGCTCTAATGCTAGGGAAGGAACGAATTTACTAGCCTAGCGATGCAAAAGGGAGCAGGCAAAGAGCAAGAGCTTCCTTCTTTCATGTCCTTAAATAGGCTTCAGGCAGAATGTGTGGCCCAGATTAAAGGTGGGTGTTCCTGGCTCAAAAATCCAGATTAGTTAGAAGTGGATCTTCCCGCTGAGCAGCAGCACACACTGTTAGTCCCAGCACTCTGAAGGCAGAGACAGGTGGAACTCTGTGAATTCGAGGCCAGCCTGGTCTACAGAGCGAGTTCCAGGTTAGGATCCAAAGCTACAGAGAAACCGTGTCTCAGGGAGGGATGAAGAGTGGATCTTTTCTCTCCACATTAAGCAAAAGTCCCTCACAGGTGTGCCCTCCATTTTGGTTTTGGTTAATTCTAGATGTAGTCAAGTTGACAATCAAAAATAGTCATCACAAGCCAGGCGGTGGTGGCGCACGCCTTTAATCCCAGCACTCGGGAGGCAGAGGCAGGCGGATCTCTGTGAGTTCGAGACCAGCCTGGTCTACAGAGCTAGTTCCAGGACAGGCTCCAAAACCACAGAGAAACCCTGTCTTGAAAAACCAAAAAAAAAAAAAAAAAAAATAGTCATCACAGTA
>NW_026068018.1:234301-234889 GCF_014885135.2 Alexandromys fortis | reverse complement strand
AAAAACCAAAAAAAAAAAAAAAAAAAAAATAGTCATCACAGTAATCCGTTCTCTGCAGCAGAGAAGGAAAATAAGTGAAGAATAATCAGATATTTTCAAAGCCTTAACTTGGAAGGGGTACAGATCACTGATCACATTCCATTGGCCAGATCACCAATTACTGCACATCTACATCCAGCTACCCAATTCCACACACCTACAAGGACAGTGAATACTGGAGCTGAGTTCAGGAGGGAAAGTGTGGTTATAGGTGAGCAATAGCAATGTTAGCCATGGTGATTTCACCTGTAGGTTCCTTGCTATGAAAAACACTTCAAGAAATTTTACTCTATAACTTGGGTGATTTCCTGAAAGTTATGCTTTTCAAAATTAAACTCTGTACATGTTTCCTGTCATCAAATGTAAACTTTCCAACTTCTTCCTTATTGTTTTGTTTGCTTGGTTGGGGATTTGACGTCACCTTGCCCAGCTTTTACCTGTGTGCTGGAGATCAAACTCAGTTCCTCATTGCTTGCATAGCAAAGATTTTGTTTATATCCCCAGTTTGGTCTTTTGTTGTTTGTTTATTTTTTGAAACAGGGTTTCTCT
>NW_026068018.1:220408-231115 GCF_014885135.2 Alexandromys fortis | reverse complement strand
AGAGAGAGAGAGAGAGAGAGAGAGAGAGAGAGAGAGAGAGAGAGAGAGAACCAAGTCCCTAAAATTATCCTGACACCTACACTTTCTCTGTGACAAGCATGTGGCATACGCGCACACACACACACACACACGTGCACAAGATAAATAAACAATAAAAATAAGAAGCTAGACATAATGCAAATATAACAATCCGCTGACAGGAAACCAGCAGGTTTTGTTTTTGTTTTCTTAGAAAACTTGGCTTAAGAAAATAAAACAAAATTAAAAATAAAAGGTAGGCAGAAGACTGGAATAGCTCGGGGCTTAACCACTACCCATGAATGTACTAACAGAAGATATCCTCGGCCAGATCTTTATTTGTTATATGTGAGATATGTCATCTTTTCTCTCAAAGAATCAAGTTAAGTTAAAACTGTAGAAAGGTCCAAAGAGACCTGTAATTCAAAGTCGCTTCAGGACGCAGGCAAGTCAACATTTATCACCCATTCAGCTAAATATATATATATATATAATTCTAGCCACAAACCTGAGTGAAGTTGTTCTTGTATTTTAACACAGTAAGTTTGTGTTTGCAACATTCCCCTTGGTCTTGTAGTTCCTTTTTATATTCCCAAGGCAACTACTAATTGGTGCTCTTCTTATGCACAAAATATTCCGCTTAAAGGAGTTAACCAGGGTAAATGAGATGGGCCTGTGAGACAGGATTCAGGGGAGCTTGAATCAATACTACTTTTCCTTCTCCTGAAGATTTGAAATGGTGCTTTACATAGCCCAGATGTGACCATTTCTGCCTAACAATCTGTTAGTGTATTTTACTAAGTAATGAATCTGAAAAGCCAAAAGAATAATTAAAGTTTTTGTTTGTTTGTTTGGTTGGTTTTTTGAGACCGGGTTTCTTCTCTGTGTAACAGTTCTGGCTGTCCTGGGACTCCTGGAACTAGCTCTGTAGACCAGGCTAGCCTCAAACTCTCTGAGGTCCGCCTGCCTCTGCCTCCCGAGTGCTGGGATTAAAGACGTGTGCCACCACTACTCCCGGCTCCATTTTTTGTTGTTGTTGTTGTTTTGTTTTGTTTTTGTTTTTCGAGACAGGGGTTTTTTATGTAGCTTTGGAACCTGTCCTGGCACTCACTCTGTAAACTAGGCTTGAGGTTCCCTCCATAACCCATGCTGGAATTCTGGTTGGCTTGGTTTTTTTGTAGGTGTCCCCATGCTGGCATTCTGAGTGGCTTGATTTTGTGCAGGTGTCCCCATGCTGGAATTCTGATTGGCTTGGCCTTCTGCAGGTGTCCCCATGCTGGCATTCTGATTGGCTTGGCCTTCTGCAGGTGTCCCCATGCTGGAATTCTGATTGGCTTGGCCTTCTGCAGGTGTCCCCATGCTGGCATTCTGATTGGCTTGGTCTTGTGCTGGGGGTTGATGTGTGCAGCAGCCGCACCACATTCTTTCTGCTCTGTGCTTGTCCTGCAGGATGTGAGTCCTCAACTCCCTGCTCCTGAAGCCGCGCCTTCACACTGCCATCATGTACTCTAGCCCTGTGGGATCGTAGGTTCAAATAAACTCTTTCTTCTTTAAATTACACTGCTCACAGTGTTTTATCACAGCAGTAGAATCGTAACTAACGCAGAAGGCAACTTGACATCCTGGCCATTTAACAGACAATAGCATCTGCTTTCATTTTTTAGACACTGTGTTAAGTTTGCCATCTGGCTAAGAATGGTGGACCAGTATGACCCAGGGACCCTGGGATCATCCTGCTTCTGCCTGCTAGCACTAGGTTTACAGATGTTCATGTGATGGGTGCTGAAGATCCAAACTCAGCTCCCACGGTTGTGTAGCACATACTTTACCCACAGGGCCATCTCCCCCAGCTCAGCCTTTTTATGTTCTATTTCCTTTTAGCTCTAACAAACTCCCTGCTCTCATCTTTTCTGTGCCTCGGCATACCTTTGCAATGGATGTCATGGAAGACTGAATTTGATGCTCACATGCAGAAGGTACCACCAGCTTAGCAGATTGGATCAAAGCTACTGTGGAGTATGTTTATGCAGAGAAAGAGGCCTCCCTTCGTGAAGTGTAGTCTCAAGCAGCCTCTCTATTTTAGTTGCACTTAAAGCCTTTTCTATGCACAGTGCACCATGTAAGTGGATCGTCGCCTACTCTTACAAGAACTGGCTGAGCCTCAGTCACAAGTGGCCGACAGTTCAAAACATGTTCCAATAAGACAGGAAAGCTGGGTACAGCTGGGCTGTGTCTGTACCTCATTTCCATTTTCTGCATATTATTTCCATTCCTCTGGCTATAAATATAACCTGCCTAAGTGGTGAAGAGGAACATTCTGAACCATTTTTGTCTAGACTGATGTCTGATTTGAGAACTTGCAAATAAAACCAATTAAAATCTGCAATAGTATATTTGTCGTAATTTTGTCATTTAGCACGCCATGTGGACCATCTCAAATAAACGCAGCAAATACATGTCATATTTGAGCCATATGGTTTGGGGACTAGCTTTTATGTAGTGATATTTTGTTTGTGATGTAACAAATAAAGCTTGTTGAAGATCAGAGTGCAAAGCTAAGCCACTAGTTAGCTATAGGGTCCAGGCAGTGGTGCGACACACATTTAATCCCAGCACTCGGGAGACAGAGGCAGACAGGTCGCTGTGAGTCTGTCTAAAGGAGAAGGGAGCTCACACAAAGGTGATCCCAGCATGTGGGATCACACGCCTTTAATCCCAGCGCTAGAAAATTTGGAGACAGGAGTGGTATGGCTGGGTGGAGAAAGGAATATAAGGCAGGAGGAAACAGGAGCTCAGATGCAGTCTGAGGATTCGTAGAGACAAGATCACCGCTTCAGTAAAGGTAGGTAGATAGAGGTAAGAACTCTTTAGTGGCTGGCTGCTCTGTTTTTCTGATTTTTCCGCTTTCACCCCAATAGCTGAGTATGGGTTTTTATAATTAGGAACAATTAGAATTCATGCTACACTTTTATATGACTAAGATATTTGTTTTAGAAAGGGCTTTGTATTGCTGTGACAAAACACCTTGGCCAAAGAGCAAACTGAGAGGAAAGGGCTTAGTTGCCTTATACTTCCATAGCACTGTTCCTCATAGAAGGAAGTCAGGATGGGAACTCAAACAGGGCAGAAAGCTGGAGGCAAGAACTGATGCAGAGTCCATGGAGGGGCGCTGCTTACTGGCTTGCTTCCCCTGGCTTGCTCAGCCTGCTTTCTTATAGAACCCAGGATCACCAGCCCTGGGATAGCACCACCCACCAGGGGCTGAGCCTGACTTCATCAATCACTAAGAAAATGCCCTATAGCTGGATCTTATGGAGACATTTTCATAATTGAGGCTCCCTCTCAGATAATTCTAGCTTGTGTGTCAAGTTGACATAAGACCAGCCAGCGCAATATTCAACCACTGAATATACTTGTTACCGTTACGGTAAATGCTATGCTATGGTTAAGGGCACATTAAGTTAAGTCTTTGCTGCTGCAAATGGAAAGAGAGTTCTAGATGCACCCTTTTCTATCTTCTCTCAAAGGACTTGCAGATGCTAATGAAAACATTAAGTCAATTAACAGCTAACATGAAAAGGCCAGAGGAGCAGTCAGAGAACTTACAACCCAAGAAAGTGAAAGGGTTTTTAAAATGGTTATTAAGAAATAACCGGATAAAGGAAACAATAAAGATGAAAATAAGAGGAAATAGGTGAAGGTCTTTATTTATTTTTATTTTATGTGCATTTGTGTTTTGCCTGCATATATATCTGTGCCAGATCCCCTGAAACTGAGGTTACAGACAGCTGTGAGCTGCCATCTGGGTCCTGGGAAATGAACCCAGGTCCTCTAGAAGCCCCAAGACTGGACATCTTTAGACCATTATTAAGATTTAACAAGCCAGCAGTGATAAGTTTTAATTCCAACATTTGAGAGGCAGAGGCACTAGATCTCCGTGAATATAAGGTCAGCCTGGTCTCCAGAGCAAGTTTCAGTACATCCAGGGCTACACAGATAATTTCTGTCTTGAAAAGCCAAAAGGAAAAAAATAATAATAATAAAAGAAGAAGAATTAACGAAACGGAGCTCTGGGCATGGTGTCACATATCTATGATTCCAGCACTTGGACAGCAGAGGCTGGATGACCCCTCCAAGGCCAGCCTGCTCTTCACAACTGGTTGCTGGCCAGTAAACCAAACCACCAAAACAAGTGGGGCAGGCTGATCAGTGCGGATCACTGGTGTCATTACCTGGGAGCTGGAGGCTTGATCTTTGGACTGTTAGTCTTGTTCTTTGTTTTTTGGGTCTTTTTGTTGTTGTTGTTTGGTTTTTGGTTTATATTTGTTTTTGTTTTTGTTTTTGGAGACAGTTTCTCTGTGTAGCTCTGGCTGTCCTCAAACTAACAAAGATTAAAGGCATCTGCCACCACCGCCCAGCTGGGTTCTTTGACTTGTTAAGAAAATAATTTGGGAATGAATTTGAAAGGAAGTCAAGAATTTGGGGTCAACCAGGCGGTGGTGGCTCACGCCCTTAACCCCAGCACTCAGCAGGCAGAGGCAGGTGGATCTCTGTAAATTTGAGGCTAATCTGGTCTACAGAGTGAGTTCTAGGACAGGCTCCAAAGCTTCACGGAGAAACCTGTCTCGAAAAACAAACAAAAAAACAAAAAAAAACAAAACAAAACAAAACAAAAACAAAAACAAGACGAAACAAAGCACTAGGGTAGGCAAACTGTAAATCCAATCAGTTGCTAGGAAGGAGAGGAAGAGAGAGAAGAGAGAGGCTGTAACAGATCTGCAAGTAGCCACACTAACCAAGCAACTATGGCAAAAGGGTATTGTGGTCTTCAGAGAAGAAGGAGAAAGCCCAAACTGTCTGGGGAAACATGTTCAGGCTTTGGCCAGTATTTGAGTTTGGGGGTGAGGGTGCAGCAGATTAAAAAAAAGACCGACAAAAAAAAATTATAGTTTTCTGAGCAACTCAGGAAAGCTGGCAAGACACAGAAAGCTGGTAGAGACTGCACTGGAGCAAGAATTAACTATATTATCTCTTTAAAGGGAAAGAATTTTTTTTTTTTTTTGGTTTTTGGTTTTTCGAGACAGTGTTTCTCTGTAGCTTTGGGGTCTGTCCTGGAACTAGCTTCTGTACACCAGGCAGAACTCACAGAGATCGGGCCACCTCTGCCTCCTGAGTGCTGGGATTAAAGACATGTGCCACCCAGCAAAGGGATAATTCTTTTTAACTTCTTAGCGTGGCTTTGGGTAAATCAGTTTTCCTAGGAGATGGACTCCTGGCTGCGTAATTCACTGCCAGGCCTAGCTGGACTAACTCTTAAGAGAGGAGGCAATACTATGTAATATTCTAATCTTTGCAACAGACCAGAATGTCACGACTCTACCCTGGACCAGAGGCAGATTCCTCTCTTTTGACCGGAAGAAAATAGCATTCCCTCCATGGACCTCAACATAGCCTAGATGCCTCCACCTGTATGAGATCCGAATGCCTAAGGAGTGAGTGGCAAAGCTAACGTTTATCTTTACACTGTTAAGAGGGATGGTGGGACCCACTGAAGTGACTTCTATGACATTCTATGGCATTCCACCCTCAAGAGTTTACACCCCCAGATCATCCAGGAACCAGACCAGGAACCAGAGTCCCTAAATACTTTTTGCATTTCTGGCCTCCAACATGACAAGACCAAAAGCATTTCTGGTTTCTGGCCATGACAAAAATGGATCTATTGCTTTACGGGTTATTGTAGGGTTCTGAAAAAGAGGTGGCTCTGAGGCTTCTTCAGAAAAACAGCTCTAATGCACATGCATAGGCTCCAGAGAACTCTTATTTGTAAGGAAAAAAAAAACCAAACAACAACAACAAAATGAGTGGATACTATAGGTTTTCAAATACGATTTTGGGGTCTCCTTTTATCATCCATATACAGTTACGTACACTGTGATGGGTAGGTAGTCTAGACTACCAAGTAAGTAGTATTGGCTAGAATGAGAGGGGAGGGAAAGGCAAGGGGGCTGCTCGAGAAATGTGGCCCTGTCTTTGTATATGCAGAGAGTACTCTGTGGCTTACAGGTAGCCTGGACTAGACACTGACCAGTCCACATGGCTGTCTTCTCTTCTTTCTCTTGATCTCTAGGGTTTCCTCTTTCCACTTCCACAGGGTGTCTGACCTACTTCTTTCTCTGGCCCTCGTCACTGTGTGCTTAGCAAGCACAGGGCTCTGGGACACAATCTGTAGTGCCAAGAGACAAAGGAAAAGGAAAGAAATGGATGTGTTTAAAACAAACAAGTGAGCATCCTACCTCAGTTGGTAGGATGCCTGTATAGGCTGTCCCAAACACCGGGTCCCATCAGAGCACTGCATGCAGGTTGGTGTGGTGGCACATGCCTGTAATCCCAGCCGTGGGGAGATGGGACAGGAAGATCCGAAGTTCGAGGTCATCCTCAGCAACATGGAAAACTCAATGCTTGCCCAGTCTACATGAAACTCTGTATTAAAAAAATAAAGAAGATGAAGAAAGAAAGAAATGAACTCATGCAACACAGTCTTAAGGGGATTCCAAGCAAGTTTGCTCTATTTACAATTTGGAGACATTTAACAGAGAAGAAAAAGTTATTGTGAAAAATACCTGAAATTGCCCAGAACAATAATCATGAACATTACTCAAGACAAAGGTTGACAAGAAAGGCGGGGTCCTTTGGCTCAGCTGCCCCGAGGATCCAAAGCCTTCCGTACACAAGTGGTTTCAATGGTCAGGACTGGATAGAAAGAATAATGGAAGATTTGCTGATCTGGGAGTTCGGTTCACTGTGCCAAGATTCACTGGTAGATCAGGGCTATAGTCTGATTAAGAGAACAGAAAAATGTAAAAGTTGGTGTGATAACAAAAAGTAGAAGCTTAACAATTTTGATGGCATTGTGCTTCATTTACTGTTTTAGTTACTTTTCTATTGTTGTGATAAGACACAATGACCGAGGTGACTTATAAAGGAAAGTGTTTAACTGGGTGTATGGTACCAGACAGGGTTACAGACCATGGCAGTGGAGCAAAGGCATGGCGGCAGAAACAGGTGAGAACTCGCATCTATAGATGCAGGCAGGAGAAGGAGAACACACTGGGAAAATGGAAGGAGTCTTTTGAAACCAATCTCAAAGCCCACCTCCAGTGACACACTTCCTTCAGCAAGGCCACATCTCTGAGTCCTCCCTAAATAGCCACAAACTGGGGGACCAAGTCTTCAAGTGCCCAAGGCTTATGGGGCACTTGTCATTCAAATCAGCACATTTACTTAAATGTTTTGTGGGAATTGATACTGTTTCAGGCTGGAAAAGAGAAGGCATGGGTAATTGGGTATGCTAAGTAGGAACCAATAAGATTGCTCGATGCCATGGTGTAGCTGGGTTTCTGGCGTAAACACATTTTCTGTGTGGTTGCCACACATAAGCCTGGACCAGAGCTTATGGGAAGCACACAAGCCTGGACTGGAGTCTCTGGGAAAAGTCAGTGAGTGCCACCAAACTACAATGACTAAGACTTTGAACTAGAGAATTCCCACTTGAGGGGCATTTGTTACCTTGTTATGAGACATTAATGAAAGATACCCCTTTGGATGAGGGAAATAGAATACTCTTAAAAGCTGAAGTGCCCACGCTGTCTTGGGTGATGTTAGAATCAGTCTAACGGGGATAACAGGACCTGGAAGAGCTCCATAATAGAATGAAATGGCTCAACCGGAATGTGACCAAGCTTCTTGAGGAAGGCAGAGAGACAACCCATCAGCTGGGAGATTCTTTCCCCTCAAACTGACTCTAGATCCCTGTTGGTACCCCAAAGAGTCAATAGATAACTGCAGACAAAAAGCCTCTGGGTTTGTGTTTGGAATCGCAAATCAAACAGATAACAATCTCTTTGGGATGGGCAGTGCTCACTAAAGGGAGCATTGTCCTTTGACTGTGTATTGTCTCACACAGGTTCACGTGCTTCACACGAGTCTGGTTGGGATGGTTGGAACCTTTCAGAGGTAGAGCTTTGCTGGAGGAAGTGGGCCACTGCAGACAGACCCTGCAGTTTTATAGTGGGGATTTTCTGCTTCTTGTCCACTTTGTTCTTCCTGACTTTGTCAGCAAAAAGAGCAGCTGTCTCGTGGGGCTGCCGATGAAGTCAGGACATGGAAACTGTCTGGACTGTTCGGCAAGCAGGACTCCAGTGAACAGTTTTCCCCCTTGGCGCAAAGCCAGAACTGTCCTTAGTCCTCTCAATAGTTTTGTCCTAGCCAGGCGCCAGGGAGGCCAGAAGGGAGGTCTGCTTTTCCTTTATCTCTTCTCCACAGATGAGTGTCCTGATCTGGAAGTGACACCCAAGGGTGTGGCTAGAACTCTGGTCCAGGCTTTAACCCTTTCTGACGAACAACTGTGGAACCAGAGAGCTGGACTTTTATGGAGGAAATGGTCATATTTTTATTCCCCAATTACAACCTATCTTTTAAATGATTTTAGGGTCTTAACTTTTTTTTTCTAATTTTTTTGTTTTATTTTGTTTTGTTGAGATGAGGTCTCACTATGCAGCCCTGGCTGTCCTGAAACTTGCTAAGTAGACCAAACTGGCCTTGAACTCACCAAGATCAGTTTGCCTCTGCCTCCCAAGTGTTAGGATTAAAAGTACGTGTCATGATGCCTGACTCAAGGGTCTTAATTCTGGAGGGAACAACGTAGCTGTAGTTTGGGAGGCTATTGAAGATGGATATTTGGGTTTTATGGAAGCTCATAAATGGAAAGCTATTTCCTTTTGGTCAAAAGAATGGAATCTTTTGATTTCCATTTCCTTTGGTCATTTCCTTTGCTATTCCATTTTGGTCAAAAGAATCTAATCTACTTTTGGTCCTGAATGGAGTCATGACTTTCTGATATGCTCCAAAGATTAGAACATTACATACCAGTGCCTCCTCCATTAAAAGTTAATAATCTTCCTGGTTCTGTCAATATACTGGCTCACAGACCACCCTTTGGGAAGGCTAATTCATCTAAAGCCATACTGAGGAGATGGGAAGAATAGTTATGCCCTCAAGGAGATAATGTATTTATAGGAATTTGCTCTGTGGACCAGGCCAGCCTGGAACTCTGCCTCCTCATACCACCACTACACCCAGCCTGGTCCAATCTTTTACTTTGTGTGTAAGCCCACATGTATATATGCGCACCACTCGCATGCCTGGTTCCTATGATGGCCAGACGAGAGTGTCCCAGTCCCTGTAACTGGAGATACAGAAGGTCATGTATCTGGGTGCCGGGGATCAAATCCAGGTTCTCTGGAAGAGCATCCAACGCTCTTAACCCCCGAGCCATCTCCCCAGCCTCTGCCCCCGTTCCAATCTTCTATTATAAAATTACTTTGCTAAAGCAGAACAAGAGATTTCAGAAGGGAGCTGCGAGAAACGCAAACGGAAGTGCAAACTAACAAGCCAACAATCCCAGAACCTCAAAGAAGCCATTTGTGGAAAGCAGGCTGTGGGGGAATCAGGTCTGAGGTGACAATGCAGTCAGCTTCAGAGACAACACTGGAGTCTCCAGGTTGTGGTGGTCTGAGAGCGAAATTTCCCCCCATAGTCTCCAACATTTGAACAATTGATCCTCAGCTGCTGGTGGTGTTTGGGGAGGGCTAGGGGTGTGGCCTTGCTAGGGGAAGAAAGGGAAGGAAGGGGCAGCAGTAGAGAACCTAGGCCCTTGTCCTACTTGCAGTTTTCTCTCTGCCTTTTTTTTTTTTTTCCCCGAGACAGGGTTTCTCTGTAGCTTTTTGGTTCATGTCCTGGAACTAGCTCTTGTAGATCAAGTTGGACCCGAACTCACAGAGATCCACCTGCCTCTGCCTCCCGAGTGCTGGGATTAAAGGCGTGCGCCACCACGGCCCAGCTCTCTCCGCTTCTTGCTTGCCATTGCGGACGCGAGCTCTCAGCATCCGGTTCCTGCTGCCACGCTCACGCTCGCTACCATTCTTCCCCACCCTGACAGACCCTAATCCCTCTGGAACCTTAAGCCAAATAAACTTTTTCTTCTCTAAGTTGTGTCGATCATGGTGGTTTATCAGAGAAACAGAAAAATGACTAACACGCTGGCCTAGACAAATGAACAGATGGATGGGCGGACGTCAGTGGAGCAGGCCACGTCAACAGGTGACAGAACAGAGCTAACGCCCTGGGGAAAATCCGGAGTTTTCAGCCCAGCAGACCTGTGTACACACCAGGTATCAGGTGATAGGTTACTGTGGGGCAGTTTCTGTCTCAACGTCTACCGCTGTAGCAGGCTTTCTTTTATTTATTTAATTTATTTTTAATAAATTTTTTCATTTATTTTTATATTCCAACTGTAAAACTTTAAGACAATTCTGAAGCCATTTCTGACAATTCTGAACCCTCTCAGCCTCCATGCCTTAGTTCTTCCCTTCCTCCCCTGGGAACCAAGGACCTAACAGCTACACATACACGCATGTTCTCCAGAAATTGGGTCAAGATAACTTTTAAAATGTTGATTCAGGCCGGTCGGTGGTGGCGCACGCCTTTAATCCCAGCACTCAGGAGGCAGAGACAGGTGAATCTCTGTGAGTTCGAGGCCAGCCTGGTCTACAAGAGCTAGTTTCAGGACAGGAACCAAAAGCTACTGAGAAACCCTGTCTCGAAAATCAAAAAAAAAAAAAAAAAAAA
>NW_026068018.1:144975-220081 GCF_014885135.2 Alexandromys fortis | reverse complement strand
CAAAAAAAAAAAAAAAAAAAAAAGAACACCCCCCCTTGCTTCCGTGGCTTTTTCCTTTAAAAGTAGCCTATACCAGCTATTCAAGGTCTCTCAGCTTCCCGAATGCTGGGGGACCCTGTCATGACAGAATTAATAAAATCCTCATGCTTTTTACAGCAGCTGTGGTGTGAGGGGTGGTCTCTGGGGGCGACTCCTCCTCAGTGTTTGGACTCTAGGGTCCAACACAAGCACACTTTGCCCTCCCTCCTCTCCTTCCTTCCCCCCCACCTCCCATCTACACCCACCCCATCCACTCCTCACCCATCTGTCTCATTTTAGAAAGGGGAAGACTTCCCATGGGAGTCAACAAAGCATGGCATATCAATTTGAGGCAGGATCAACTCGCCCCCGTCCCCCCAAGTGGGCTTTCTCTTGGGCCAGCAACCAGCTCTCAAATCATGACATGGTGGCTTAATGTTGGCTAGGGATGCTCAGCCTTCTCTTGTCTTTGTCCTACTAGCTCTTATAGCTCATGTTGCCTTGGGGCTTTTTACCTTTCTCTCATTCCTTACGTTCTACTTTCATGCTTCCTCCATGACTGGTTGGCGGCTGCCTGGCTGGCTGGCCCCAGGCATCTCCTCGTCCTCTCTAACCTAGATTCCTCCTCTGTTTAGTTTCTCTGCCTATCAGCCCTACTGCCTAGCTACTGGGCATCAGCTTTTCATTAGATCAATCAGGTTCCTTAAGCAGGCAAAGCAACACATCTTTACCTTATTAAGCAAACGTAACACATCTTTACATAGAAGTAATTAATGCCCAACATACTACTTTATAGATCCTGGTGAGAAAGTCACACTTTTTCCCTGGTCTGACATACCTGATAAGTTCTTGGAACTGGTTTCCCTGATACGATCTTAATTTGCAACCTATCCCTACAGACTCAATTAATCCTGATAAATTTATAGGGGGATACCCTTTCTACTACAGAAATAAGTCACTTATCACCCGTTTTATGTGTGGTGCTGGACAAGTGATGCTGTTTACCCATCTATCCATGATCTCAATCGTTCCCCCCTCTCAAAATGTAGTCAAAAGCTGTTTACAAAATGGAGCCAGGCGCAGCAAGAGCAGGCTAGCAAGAGGAAGGCCTTTGTTTGGATTCGTCCCCTCTCTGACGTTCTGATCCACTTCTGTTTTCTCTCCTTTGCACCTTCTCCTCCTTTCCCCGTGTTGTAAGTCTTGAAATGTCCCAGGATTTACTTTTGACTTCCCCTCTTTTCATTTATGCCCTCTCCCTGGGGGATCCTAGTCAGTTATATGGCTTTAAATACCACCCACATGTTGCCATATCTCAATTCTCTCCAAATTCACAAGCTACTCTACCAGTTTTATACTTATAGATCTTTCTTTCTTCTTTCCCTCCCTCTTCCTTTCTCCCCCCTCCCCCTGAGACAGGGTTTCTCAGTGTAGCCTGGACTGTCCTGGAACTCACTCTGTAGACCAGGCTGTCCTCAAACTCACAGGAATCCTCCTGCCTCTGCCTCCTAAGTGCTGGGATAAAAAGTGTGCACCACCACCGCCCAGCTGCAGATCTTTCTTAATTTATCTCCAACGACCGATATATGCCCATCTGTACTTATCTAGTAGGTATCCAGTGTCACAGTGCCTAACAGTGGGGCTGAGGAGGAAGATCAGATGATGCAGTGCTTGCCTAGTGTGCATGAGGCCACAGGTTTGACCCCCCCAGCAACAGAATGTGCCTGGGCATACCTGTAACCCCATCACATAGAAAGTGAAAGCCTAGCGAGCCGTGGTGGCACATCTTTAATACCAGCTCTTTGGGGGCAAAGGCAGGCAGGCTTTTGGCTACATAGAGAGTTCAAGGTCAGCCTGGGATACAAGACCCTCAGCACATAACCTAAGAAAAGGCCTAAACCAGCCAGGTGTGACAGTGATTATCCAGCTACTTGGAAAGTTAAGAAAGGCTAAGGACTACCTGGGCCCAGAAGCTGGAGGTAAGCCAAGACCACAACATTGTCATCTCAAACAAAACAAACCACAACTCGCCACAAGGCAAAGCTGGATATCCTTTTTGAAATGAAAGCACAATACGTACCCTTTTATCTGTACTTGTCCTATGTTGTTCTGCTAGATTAAAATAAAGGAAATTACTTTTTTTCTAATTACTTCAAACCACAAGATAAGTCAAATGTAGCCAGGCACGGTGGCACAGGACTGTAATGGCAGCAGTTGGGATGTATGAGCTGGAGAATCAGAAGTTTAGCTTCGCTTTAATCCCAGCACTCGGGAGGCAGAGGCAGGTGGATCTCTGTGAGTTCGAGACCAGCCTGGTCTACAGAGCTAGTGCCAGGACAGGCTCCAAAGCCACAGAGAAACCCTGTCTCGAAAAACCAAAAAAAAAAAAAAAAAAAAAAGAAGAAGAAGTTTAGCTTCGGGTAGCCTTGGCAGCATAGCAAGATCAAGGACAATATGGGTTATGCAAAATTCTGTCTAAAAACAAACACAAAAGAAAACAAAAGAACTTAGCTGTAAAGTGTCATTTTAAGTGTGGCTGAATGCAATTCCAATTATACATTATTCCCTTGCCAAGGATCTACAAATGTGGGGCTGGAAAGATAGCTAAGAGGTGAAGGGCACTTGCAGCTCTTCCAGAGACCCGAGTTTGGTGTCCAGCACCCAAGACAAGTGCTTACAACTGCTGTAACTCCAACTCCAGGGATCCAGTGCCCTCTCTGGACTCTGCAGGTACCCATACGATGATGTGTGAACATACATACACACACACACACACACACACACACACACACACAAATAAAAGAGTCTAGAAATAGGCTTGAGAGATGGGTCAGTGGGTAAAGATACTTTCTGCCAAGCCTCAAACTGAGTTTAAACCCCAGGATTCATATAGTGGAAGGAGAGAACCAATCTCTCAAGTTGTCCTCTGACCTACACAAATATGCACATGTACACACACTAAATAAATACATATATGATTAAAAAAAACCTTGGTCTATGACTTGCAAAACTCAGTATCTCAAAAAAATATTTAAGATAGAACATAGCTGCTGTCCTCAAAAAGCTCAGCATGTCACTGGGGACCCAGCCCCAGACCAAACCTGACGAAGGTGAGTGAAGGCAGCTGAATAGCCAGCCCTCCCTGGGTCATCGTTGATCATACACTATGGGACAGCGGCTCTCATAGAGCCGCAGGCATGCACTATTTGCTTTGATCCTGGAAACTAGAGGAGCCTTATAAAGTGTGTCTGTCCAGTCCTGTGCAGAGTGTGCGGTAAGCGCCACTTCACTTACCCTTCGAACAACCCTCTGCAGAAACTACCACCCTGATGCCCTTATGTCCATCCTGTGAACTGTAAAAGGAGGCTTGATGAATTTCAACACTCTTCTGAATGGCCTCCCAATGAGAAGGTGGGAAAATCCACACCCTTTATCACTGCGTTTGAACTGGCTTCCTAGCATTAATAGCTGGTTTCTTGAATAACACATTTGTATTTAAATGAAAGAAGGGGAGAAAAACCTAATAAGCCAAAAGGCAGCATACCGTTGTGCTGTGGTAAGTTCAGTTACTCAACATGCTCAAATAAAAAGTGATGACTTCACAAGAAGTCCAACCCCATGCAATGTTCAATTTGTGGACACGATAGCAGAGATTGGCCCTTTCAAACTCCTCTGCTGGCCTGGGCCATAGGTTCATTCTTCTAGGCTGCTTTCTGTGGAGTTTGGGACATAGCTCAGTAGTGGACTTGCCTAGCAACCCCATGATGATGTGTGTTTAATCTCCAACACCACACAACCAGCAATAAAAAGAGTAAAGCCCATTCTGTCTTCCAGACTCTTTCTTTTTGAAGAGTTGTTTTTATTTATACGTAGGTGGATGCTCCTGTATGTGTGTGTGGACTGTGTGTAAGTATTTGCAGAAGCCAGAAGAGGGTGTCAGATCACCTGGCCCTGGAATGACAGGCAGTTGTGACCTGGGTGCAGGAACCCGAACTCTGGTATTCTGCAAGGTCAGCAGATACTCTCAAGCCAGCAATTCAGCCTTGTGCACCATCTATTGCTGTAATATTAATGTAAATAAAGAAGACTTCTTATTTGCAAAGACTGAGAATAGGAACCAAATCCTACAGGCATATACTCTTCCGATTTTACTATGTGCTATGTACTGATTTATCACATATGGCAGGCCCTTAAAGCAGATGTGTTTTGGAGGAGGCTATCTGTGGTTCCCAGGGCACAAGGAAGCGCCCTCCACTTGAAAGAGCAGAATCCTCACTGTGGAGCTGCACAAGTTCTGCTAAATCTAGTTTTCGTCAGAGTGAAAGTTTTCCAAACATCTTTTCAAATTAACCAGAACTCCAATTCTTAATCTCTTAAATTTAGGAAATTTTCTGGCTTTGGAAATGCAATTATTTTCATCTACAGAAAGACTCGAAATTTTTCTGAGTAACTTTTACTTTAAGTTGAAGTAAAGTATTCCCGGAAATCCAGCTCCGTTATGTAAATATTAACATTTGCACAATTCCCATTTGCTCCGTCTCATCTGGAATTCAGATATCACATAGAATTCAGCAACACATTTTGTCTGCCATCTGCTTTCTTTTAAATGAAACTTTAAAAATGTATTCTTTCAGGGCTGAGACTATAGCTCAATTGGTAGAGTGCTTGCTTAACATGCACGGAGCTCAGAGTTCATCCTAGCTACCTAAAGCCAGGTGTGATGGTGCAAACCATGCTGATTAGCTTTTGTCAGTCTGATACGAACTAGAGTCCTCTGGGAAGAGGGGACCTCAAGTGAGCATTTGACTGTACTAGATTGATCTGTGGGCCTGTCTGTGGTGTGGGGGTGGGGGAGTAGGGGATTAATTGATAACTGAATCAGGAAGGCCCAGCTCACTGTACTGGGGGAGCTTGTGGTCTTGAGTTGTATAGGAATAAAGAAGACTAAGCCAGCTATGAAGAACAAGGCAGTAATCAATATTCTTCCGTGATTTCTGTTTCAGTTCCTGCCTCTTGGTGTCTACTTTGAGTTCATGTCTTAGCTTCTGCCATAATTTGGGTTTCTATTTCTGTGAAGAGACACCATGACAACTCTTATAAAGGAAGACATGTAATGGGGACTGTCTTACAGTTCAGAGGTTTAGTCCATTATCATCATGATGGGACATGGCAACATGCAGGCACACATGGTACTGGGGAAGGAGCTGGGAGTTTCTCTCTCTCTCTCTCTCTCTCTCTCTCTCTCTCTCTCTCTCTCATTTTTGCAAGCTGCCATGTGGGTGCTGGGAACTTGTTGAAATAAGGAAGCGGCGGGGCTGCGTCCCCAACACCCCGGCCGCTTGGCTAGCTCATGCCCGAAATAACAACACACAAACTGTATTCATTTAAGAACTGCTTGGCCCATGAACTCTAACCCTTACAGGCTAATTCTCACACCTGGACTAGCCCATTTCTAATGATTGTTTGTAAGCACCCCAAGGTGCGCTTACCGGGAAGATTCTAGCCTATGTCCATTCTGGGTTTGGAGCTGAGAAGAGCTTCATTGCATGCATCTGCCCAGGAGATCGGAGCATGGCGTCTCTCAGGAAGCAGAGCAGAGTCTGACCTCACTTCCTCTTCCGCCCAGCATCCTATCCTGTTTATTCCGCCCACCTATCTTTTAACCTATCAGGGCCAGCAGTTTCTTTATTGCTCAGCCAATGAAATCAACAGATTGATATGACACTCCCACATCAGGAACTGAACCTAGGTCCTCTGGAAGAGCAGACAGTTCTCTTAACTGCTGAGCCATCTCTCCAGCAAGCTCAACAAATTAATCTACAGCCAGCAGAAGGAGACTGTGCCCCACTGGGTATAGCTTGAGCATATGAGACATCAAAGCCTGCATCCACAGTGACAAACTTCCTCCAACAGGGTTATACCTACTCCAACAAAGCCATACTTCCTAATAGTGCTACTTCCTATTGTCCAAGCATTCAAACACGGGAGTCTATAGGGGCCATATAACCGCAGCTTCCCTCAATGATGGATTATAACCAATAAGCCAAACAAACCTTCCCCTCCCTGCAAGGTGCATTAGGTCAGTTTCTTAGAGCAATAGAGAAGCACGCTAGAACCACAGTCTCTGCCCTGGAGAGGAAGAAGCAAGGGTTTTCAAGATCATCCACTGACATGGAGTGAGTTTGAGGTTGTCTCAAACAAACCACACAAAGCAAAACCCAAGAAAACAACAAATCACATCTAAATATTGAAAATAATATTAGTTTAATGATGTACAGCTAAGAACAATTTTTCCACATGAGCCTCATATGAATTATAGTCATTTTCAATTACAGTTATATTTTTCATTTTCAAAAACAATATTTATTATTATTATTTTCAAAAACAATATTTATTATTATTATTCCCCCCATGGGGGGGAGTGGTCAGAGGACAACTTTCTGGAGCCTGTTCTTTCCTTCTGTCATGTGGGTCCTAGTGATTAAATTCAGATTGTCAGGTTGGGCAGCATATGTCATTAGCCCCTGAGCCATCTTGCCAGTTCTTAAATTTTTGTTGTTTGAGACAGGGTCTTAAGTATTCCACGCAGGTCTTGAACTCACTATGTAGCTCAGAATATTTTTTTTGTTTTTGTTTTTGTTTTTTTGTTTTACGAGACAGGGTTTCTCTATGGTTTTGGAGCCTGTCCTGGAACTAGCTCTTGTAGACCAGGCTGGTCTCGAACTCACAGAGATCCGCCTGCCTCTGCCTCCCAAGTGCTGGGATTAAAGGCGTGCGCCACCACCGCCCGGCCTCAGAATATTTTTGAACTCCTAATGTTTCTTGCTTCCACTCCTAAGCACTCAGATCACAGGTAAGTCTTAACCTCCAAAACCTTTAAAATCGTTGTTGGGAAAACACTTCTCATAATAAATACTTTAGTTTAAGAATAATATTAAGAGTGACCTCTGTAGGAGCAAGTACAATGGAGCAACCACTGAAGGAGCAGGCCTGAACCAGAGGCCTCTCCAGACCCAAGCCAGGTACCTCCACGGGAGCAGGCCCAAGCCAGGGATATCTACAGGAACAGGACTGAGCCAGCTACCTCCACTGGAGCATGCCCAAGTCAACAACCTCCACTGGAGGAGACCAGAGCCAACCATCTGAACAACTATTGGGACTGCAGAGCTACCCCTGGGAGCCCCAAGAGACGGCCAGTAACACTAAGTAACCTCCAAGATGACTGGAACTATGGCCCCGACTGTACCACAAGGAGCAACCATCTGAGCCTTGAATCCACAGGCACCTGGAAGATTGATCACCAGAGACACAGCCCCAACTACACCAATCAGAGGAAAAGATGGGTAGACAAGGTAAGAACACACTCAACACCACAAAGAGCAACACGACACCAACAAAAACTAGTGTCTCTACAACAGCAAGACTTGAACACCCCAATATAGATGAAGCAGAAGAAAACGACCTAAAAATAACTTTAGGAGAATGTTTGAGGCCCTTAAGGAGGAAATGAAAAATTCCCTCAAAGAAATGGAGTAAAAGACAAACAAAAAATTGGAAGAAATCAACAAATTCCTTAAAGAAAACCAAGAAAAAGCTATCAAACAGATGAAAGAAATGATTCAAGACTTGAAAACCAAAATAGAGACAATAAAGAAAACACAAACTGAGGGAATTCTGGAGATGGAAAATACGGGAAAATGATCAGGAACCACAAATTCAAGCATAAACAGCAGAACACAAGAGATGGAAGAGAGAATCTCAAGTGCTGAAGGTACAATAGAGGAAATAGACTCGTCAGTCAAAGAAAACATTAAATCTAACAAAAGCTTAACACAAAATATTCAGGAAATATGGGACACCATGAAAAGACCAAACCTGAGAATAATAGGGATAGAAGAAGGAGAAGTCCAACTCAAAAGCACATAAAATATATTGAACAAAATCATAGGAGAAAACTTTCCCAACCTAAAGAAAGATACAAGAAGCTTACAGAACACCAAATAGACTGGATCAAAAAAAACCCATCCCCTCACCTCACCATATAATAATCAAAACAATAAACATACAGAAATAAGAAAGAATATTAAGAGCTACAAAGGAAAAAGGTCAAGTAACATATAAAGGCAGACCTATCAGAATTACATTGGAGACAATGAAAGCCAGAAGGTCATGGTCAAGTGTTATACAGACATTAAGAGACCACAGATGCCAGCCCAGACTACTATACCCAGCAAAACTTTCAATCACCATAGATGAACAAAGCAAGATATTCCATGACAGAACCAGACTTAACCAATACCTAGCTACAAACCTAGCCCTTACACAAAGTACTAGAAGGAAAACTCCAACCTAAGGAAGTTAGCTATATTCACAAAAACACAGACAATAGATGATCTTACAGCAGCAAATCCCAAAGAAGGGAAAAACACACACAATAACATCACCAACAATGAAAACTAAAATAATAGGAACTAGAAATTACTAGTCTTTAATATCCCTTAATATAAATGGTCTCAACTCACCTATAAAAATACATAAGCTAACAGATTGGATACAAAAACAGAATCCATCCTTCTTCTACATACAAGAAACACATCTCAATCTCAAAGACAGACATCACCTCAGAATAAAGTGTTGGGAAAAAAATTTTCCAATCGACCTAAGAAACAAGCTGGTATAGCTATCCTAATATCTAACAAAATATACTTCAAACTAAAATCAATCAAAAGAGACAAAGAACATTTCATATTAGTCACAGTAAAAATCCATCAAGAGGAAATCTCAATACTGAATGTCTATGCCACAAATATAAGGACGCCTTCATATAAGAAACACTACTGGTGTCGGAGGTCCTTTTGTATTTGTGTTTCTTTCATTGGTTAAATAAAGAAACTGCCTTGGCCTTTTGATAGAGCAGAAACTTAGGTAAGTGGGAAAGACAGAACTGGATGCTGGGAAGAAGAGCAGAGTCAGGTGGACGCCATGAATCTCTGGCCTGAGACAGACACTGCTTAGACTCATGCCTGTAAGCCACAGTCAAGTGGTGATACACATTAGTGGATTAACCATAAATGGGTTAAACTAGTATGTGAGAGTTAGCCAATAAGAGGCTAGAGATAATGGGCCAGGCAGTGTTTAAATGAATACAGCTTTTGTGTGATTATTTCAGGTATAAGCTAGCCGGGTGGCAGGACGCAGCCTGCCACTCCTCCTTACTAGATACTACTAAAGCTTAAATCACACATTAAACCACACACACTAATAGAGGGAGACTTCAACACCCCACTTTCACCACTGGACAGGTCTGCCAGACAGAAACTTAACAGAGAAATAAGGGAACTAACAGATAATATGACTCAAATGGATTTAACAGACATCTATAGAACATTCTATCCAAACATAACAGAATATACCTTCTCAGCACCTCATTGAACCTTCTCAAAAATTGACCACATACAGCAGAAAAAAATAATGACATCTTAAAATTTGCAGGCAAATGGATGGATCTAGAAAACATGATATTGAGTGAGGTACCCCAGACCCAGAAAGACAAATAACATATGTACTCACTCATAAGTTGCTTTTAGACATAAAGCAAAGGAAAACCAGCCTATAAATCACAATCCAGAGAACCTAGACAACAAGGAGGACCCTAAGAGAGATATACACGGATCTAATCTACATGGGAAGTAGAAAAGGACAAGATCTCCTGAGTAAATTGGGAGCATAAGTATTATGGGGGAGGGTAGAATGAGATTGGGGAGGAAGGGAGGGTAGCAGTGAAGAATATATAGCCCAATAAACACACAGAAAAGAATAAGCTGGGAGGTAGTGGCACACACCTTAAATCCCAGCATTTGGAAGGCAGAGGCAGGTAGATCTCGGTGAGTTTGAGGCCAGCCTGGTCTACAAAGTGAGTTCCAGGACAGGCAAGGCTACACAGAGAAATCATGTCTCTAAAAACCAAATACATGCATACATACTAAAAACAAAATACATACATATAAAATTCAGACATTTCTTTTTAATGGGACATTATCTTAAAAAGTCAGTTAAACAAAGGTTTTTATTATTAATACTTGTGACTTTTTTGTTTGTCCTTATGGTACATTTATATGTTAAGATCAAAAGTTTTAAAATAGTCCTTTTAGATCATTCTAATAAAGGAGAACAATCCACTAATTATACTATAGAGACGTGTCTGCACACATTCACACAAATGACTGCCAAGAAAAATTAATTTGCTCCAAGCTAGAATGATTGCTGGGAGTCCGAGAAAAGCACTGAAGGCCCTCTCCCTCCCTTCTCCTGCACAGTAGCGTATGCATGTATGTATATATGCATGTATGTGTTGTACACGCCATGGCAAATGTGTGGCAGTTAGGACAACTTTTGGGGAGTGTGTTCTCCTATCCCAACTTTTTAAAGGTTTGTTGTTTATTTTTGAGATTGTAATTTAATTACATTTCTCTTTTCCCTTTTCTCCCTCCAAACCCTCCCATATACCCTTCCCCATTCTCCTTCAAATTCACGGATTTTTTTAATTAATTATTATTGCACGCATATATGTGTATATATGTAGATAGATAGATGATAGATAGATAGATTTTTTTCCCACCCATTTTTCTTTCTCTCTCTTTTTTTTTTTTTTTTGGTTTTTCAAGACAGGGTTTCTCTGTGGCTTTGGAGCCTGTCCTGGAACTAGCTCTGTAGACCAGGTTGGTCTCGAACTCACAGAGATCCTCCTGCCTCTGCCTGGGATTAAAGGTGTGCGCCACCATCGCCTGGCTCCCACCCACTTTTCAAGACAGGTTTTGTCTGTGTAGCTCTGACTGTCCTGGAAATCACTTAATAGACCAGACTGATTTTGAACTCACAGCAATCTGCCTTCCTCTGCTTCCTGAGTGCTGGGATTAAAGGTATGTGCCCACTGCCTGGCTACATATATCTTCTTAAATGTAACCCATTAAGCCCATACAATGTTACTTGTACGTATGTTTTCAGCGCTGACCATTAGCCGCTGGGCAACCATTTGCTGTGCTTTTCCCTGGTGAAGCTGCCTCTCCCACTCCCGGTTTCCTCAGCTGCCTGTAGTCCTTTGTAAAGGATTTAGGTCTCATGGGCTTTTCCTCATCCGGTTTGGCACCTCTGTTGCTCCCATCTTGTTCCCGAGGCAGGATCTGTCTGTTTCTTCTGCGGCTGTGCTGCACACATGTTCTGCCCATTCTCTTTCTCCTCCTCCCTTCTTGCAGGAGGAGCTCTGGGATTACAAATCTGAGGCACCACATTTGCCTTTCTCACAAGGCTTCTAGGCACTGATGCAGGTCAGGCTAGAGCAGCAAGCACTAGCTGACCGCATCCCTTTTCCAATAAGAAATTATATGAAGAAAACGAACAAGTGGCATTTAATAAAGGCTGCCCAAATGTCATACATGTCTACAAGCTATTCCAAGAGGTACTTAAACTATTTGCCTTTCTGTGAATACGTATTGAGGGATTCATTGCATTTTGCACACGCTTCTGGGCACTGGGGAGAGAACCAATAAAATGGATACAGGAAGTCTTCCTTCAAATCTTAGAGTGTGTTGTGCATTGAAAGCCAAAAGTCCCCCATAGGTTCCTATGTTTGGTCCCCAGTTGGTGGCATTGTCTTGGAACATTAAGAGGTTGATTGTGGCTACAGGAAGTAGGTTGTTGAAGGGGTGGGACTTGAGAGTTATGAGTGGGCTCCATTTCCAGCCTAGGCTTGCTGCTTTGTCGGCTAAGATGTAATACACTTTCATGAAAGTTCCCATTACCAGAACTACAGCTCCAGCCACCATACCCTCCAGGTTGTGGTGTTTGGTACCCTCCCAAACTACCCCCAATATAAATCTTCCCTCCCTTAAATAGGCTCTGTTAGGTATTTTGTCACGGCAATGAGAAAATTGACTAATACAGGGTAAATATGTGCTCACATTTCCTTGTTATAGAGCATAGTGGCTTGAATGATGGTTCCCATGGGCTCATAGGGAGTGGCATTATTTAAAGGATTAGGATCTGTGGCCTTGTTGGGGTGGGTATGGCCTTTTTGGAGGAAGTGTATCATTGGGGGTCGGCCTTTAGGTTCCAAAATCTCAAGTCAGGCCCAGTGACTCACTCTCTCTTCCTGCTGCTTCTGATCCAGATGTAGAACTCTCAGCTCCTTCTCCAGCACCATATCTGCCTGTGTGCTACCATGCTTCCTGCCATGACAACAATGGACTAAGCCTTTGAATCTGTAAACCAGCCCCAGTTAAATGTTTTCCTTTATAAGAGTTGCTGTGGTTTTGGTGTCTCTTCACAGCAATAGAACTCCTAACTGAAGATGTAGTGGAAATTTTTATACAACTTTACACACAATGGAACCAATACCTTAATCAATTCATAGGAAATTCCCCAGCCAGTAAATGCTGAAAAAGTTCAACATCCATAGCCTTAAAGGCAATACAAATCAAAGCTACACTGAAGGTCTTGGGCACATATCTCAGTGATAAATTGCTTGCTTGGCATACACAAAGGCCTGTATTCAAACCCAAAACTATTAACTAATAAATAAAAAAAAACTACATTGATATTTTCATTCCAGTCAGATGCAATCATTATGAAAACAAACAGCATATGTTAGCAAGGATTTAGGGGAGAAGAAACACTTATATGCTGTTGGTAATCTTTCCAAAAAGCAATAGAGTTACCATAGACCCCTGTTATGTTATATCCAAAGGAATAAAAGTTAGCATACAATACAAATATCTACACACCACTGTTTACTACAATGCTAGCCATGATAGCCACATATGACATCAGCCTGGGTGCCCGTCAATGTGAAAATGAGAAGGTATTAATGTAGTATGTTTTAAAGCTAGGCATGAGAGCTCATGTCTCCAATACCAATGCTTGAGTGGCTAAGGCAGAAGTTTCTAGAACTTTGAGGTCAGCCTGGGTTGTATAGCTCTAGGCCAGCTTGGCTACAGAGTGAGATTCTGTCTCAAAACAAACATACAAAGCAAAACAATAACAATCGTTTTAGTAAGAGTTTCTATTGCTGTGACAAAACACTATGACCAAAATCAACTTGGGGAGGAAAGTGTTTATTTTACCTTATGCTTATAGTCTATCATCCAGGGAAATCAGAGATGAAGACAGGAGCTGATTCTGAAGCCTTGGAGGAATGCCTACTGATCTGTTCATTATAGTTTGCTCAACCTGCTTTCTTATACACTCCACGGTCATCTGTACAAGGACGGCACAGCTCACAGAAGGCAGGGCCTTCTACATCAATCATTAATCAAGACAATACCTTACAGACTTTTCTGCAGGCCAATCCTATAGAAGTATTTTCTCAATTAAGATTCATTCTTCCACTGGGTGTAGTTCCTCGAGTCAGAGGCAGGTGGATCTCTTGTGAGTTCAAGGCCAACCTGCTCTATAAAGTGAGTTCCAGGATAGCCAGGGCAACACAGAGAAACCCTGTCTTGAAAATGAAAAAAAAGAAAGGAAAAAAAAGAAAACAGAGAAGAAAATGTGGCATATTTGTACAATGGGGTATTATTCAGCCATAAAGAATGAAATTATGTCTCTGTAGGGAAATACATAAAACTGGATATCATCACATTCCACAAAACAAGCCAGATTCATAAAGACAAATACATTTTCTCTCCTATAAGGCTATAGAATCCTTATATAGAATTCCTATATGAGGAATCTTGATTGAAAAAGCAAAACAAAACAAAAAACACAGGAAAGTAGGAAATAGTCTACTTGGAGAGTGGGGAGATCCTGAGAAAATGAAGGGGTCAAGAAAGGGTGACAAGGATAGATATAGTCAAAGTACATTTTATACATGTGTGAAAATGTACATGCTTAAAAAAAACAGGCTATTTTCATTATGCCTAGAGAGCTCCTGTGGTGGGCTTTTCATTGTTGAGACATAAAAACTGAGAAAACAATGTAGGGAAGTATCTTAGTTAGGTTTATCCCACTGTGATGAAACACCATGACCAACAGCAGTTTGGGTAGAAAGGATTTTATTTCACTCACAGTTCAATATAACAGTTCCCTCATCAAAAGCCGTGAGGTCAGGAACTCAAGTAGGGTGGAGACCTAGAGGCAGGAGCTTTTCCCAGTCCGGGAACATGTGGTCCAGAGGTCTTGGAATTGGAGAAGTTCGGAGGTGTGAACTAGAGAAGCCCTAAAGTGATGTTTAGGCAGTTTGGTTGGGAATGCAGGGAGGAACATGGAGAGAAAAGTGTATTCATGAGTGTTCAGGACTTTGTTCATTCCTGTTATATTGTCACCAAGAACTTCTCAAAGCTTTGTCCCTGCCCAAAGGCTTTCCAGAAGGCAGGGTAGGAAAGACATGAATTAGACCCAGCTTTTAGGCTGTGACAGTTATTGCTGGTTGCTTTTTTTTTTCTTCAGATTTAAAGTAAAAAATGGGAGCTTTAAAAACAAAAGACACAGAGAAAGAAACATTCAGTTTGGCCAGAAATGGAGTGTATTGAAAATTGTTACCAAGGATTGTTGGTTGGTAAAGAGATTAGCACCTTTAACTATTTTGCATCAGCAGGATTGGAAAGTGGTTTGAGGAAACCCAGAAAAACAGCCAACCTGGCCTTTCACAGAGTCAAGGCCAAACTCCTTTCAAGAAAAAAGTGCCTCTGGGACAAAGTGTTCGTTCAGGGCAACCTAGGGAATCGGCTCTTCAGTTCAGCTGCCTAGATACTCAGCGGGTTTGTCAGCTATGGTCCAAGGAAGCCCTTGTACAGCTCAAGCTGGAGGCAGACTTTGGTGTTGTCCATGAAATACATGGAATGCAAGAATTAAACGATCACAGAGGCTTCTACACAGACTGAAGGCAAATTTTTGCATTCTAAGATGACCATGACCTTTCTGGCTCCAGTTATAGTTTGAATAGAAAATATTTCCTCAAATGACTGATTCATAGTATGATCGGTATAGTGTCCGAGTCGCGGGGACCCCAAGAAGACCACCAGAGACACAGACTCCCCAAAATACAAAAGCAAGGTTTAATTCTACAAATCGCAATAGAAACCTCATCTTGCACACCAACGCAGCAGGGTGTGTGCGGGTGTGTGTCTGTGTGTGTGTGTGCAGAGGAGGTGTCCCGCTATTCTTAGGCAGGGTTTATAGAAGCAAAAATAAAATCACAAATCTATTATTATGGATATAATGGGTATGGGTGACTCTCTGAGTGGCTCCAGTCTGGGGATCTTCTGCTGATATCTACCTGGAGCAGCTGGGCTGCAGTCTAGGGAACGTCCCGCTCTGCTGACAGCCACCTTGGGGCCTGACACAAAATAGAGTTGGTTTTGTCCCTTCGATGGCATAACTGGAAGGCAGGGGCTCGTTGGAAGGAGTTGTTCGCAGGGGGTGTGGCTCAGAAGACACACCTGGTCCGCGGGCCCTTCATAGCTCTTTGACTTGTACTTCCTGTCTGTTATGTGGTAAACAGCTGTGCCGCTTGGCAGCCCCCTCTGCAGTGACGTTCTTCTTTACCACAGACAACACTGACGAACAACCACGTACTATAAAGCGTGAGTCAGAATTAATCTTTTCTCTTTAAGTCACATCTCTTTGGTGTCTGTCACAGCGGTAACTGTCTAACACCCCCGCTCACCCTTCTCTGTTCCAATCCCTTTCTTTAGGCTGGTTGCGGTCACCACAAGATAAATCATTTAGAAAGCCACAGCAACGGACCTGTACAATATTATACTTAGTTTACTCTTTGGTTGCAATTAATAGTTTAGAGCAGGGGTTCTCAACCTGTGGGTCCCAGTACCTTTTGGGGTGGAACAACCCTTTCACAGGGGTTTCATATCAGACATCCTGCATATCAGATATGTACATTACAATTCATGGCAGTGGCAAAATTACAGTTATGAAGTAGCCATGAAATGATTTTATGTTGGGGGGGGCCACTACAACATGAGGAACTGTATAAAAGGGTTTTAACATTAAGAAGCTTGAGAGGCAGGGTGGTGATGGTGAAAGTCAGGTGGTGGTACACGCCTCTAATCCCAGCGCTCGGGAGCCGGAGATGGGCAGGTCTCTGTGAGTTTGAGGCAAGTTACAAGACAGGCTCCAAAGTTACTGAGAAAACCTGTCTCGAAAAACCAAAAATAAATAAATAAAAATAGACAAAAGGTGGAGAGCTATTGGTTTAGAGATTCATGGTATTGTACTAACATTTTTATTATGAAATATTTATTTTATGTGAAATATTTAGAAATATCTTACAGTTACTTCTAATTCATAATCTCATTGATAGATATTTCAGTTTGTCCCTAGCATTTATTTTAGGAAGTATAGCTTTATTGAATACACTGCAATAGGGCAACAGGCTGGTTAGCAGCTAGAGTTCCACTTGCTGTTGCTAGTTTCTGAAGATCAGAAATAAAGTTACCATTGACATCCCTTCTCAAGTCTTTTTGTAAATATGTATCTTCATTTCTTTTTTAAAAAATATTTATTTATTTGTTTGTTTATTTATTTATTATTCATACAATATTCTGTCTGTGTGTATGTCTGCAGGCCAGAAGAGGCACCAGACCTCTTTACAGATGGTTGTGAGCCACCATGTTTTTGCCAGGAATTGAACTCAGGACCTTTGGAAGAGCAGGCAATGCTCTTAACCACTGAGCCATCTCTCCAGCCCCTGTATCTTCATTTCTTTGGGTTAATAGTTTTAATTAAAAAATGGTACTTGTAATTATTGTGTGTGTAATGTGCTATTCATGAGTGTAGTCAGACTGTGCCATAGTACAGCCACCTTGAGTCCTAGGCTTGGTGGCAAGTGCTTTAACCCATTGAGCCATCTCACTAGCCCAGATAAATGGTTAGGAAGGAAATTGCTAGCCGTTAGGTGGGTTTATAACGTAGTTGCATAATTTTAGAGAATGCCAACAGCTTGTAAGGATTTTGCTTGCATCACACCCTCATTAGCATCTGTTGTTAGTACTTTCAGTTGTAACCCTTTCCGTGGGTACAAAGGGGCACCTCACCACGGTTTTAAGGAACATCTCCCTGATGAGTACGAAAGCTGAACAACTTTTCATACACTTATTGGACATGTCTATCTTCTTTTCCAAAATGTACAGACATGAGAGACCTTGGAGCACTCAGCCCGGAATGGAATGTCTGTTTTAAAGCGCTCCCTCACAGACTCAGGGATCTGTGTGGAAGAGGAGAAAGAGGGACCGTAAGAGCTGGTGGGTGGTGGAACCTGCTGGGACAGGGGAAAATCCGTTTCCTTCAACAGAGTGACACTGGGTATTTCACGTACACTCCAGGGCAAGCCAGGCTCGGGAGGAGCTGACAAAACAGGCTCGACAGTTTGACTGAGTGCGCGTGTGTGCATGTGTGTGTGTGCTTTTTTGTTTTGTCTGTTTTGAGAAAGAACATGAATTTGGGTGGGGAGGGAGGTAAGGAGAAGGTGGGGAGAATCTGGGAGGATTTGGGAGCGGGGAAGGAGTGTATATTATATGAAAAATTAAAAAGTACTAAGCGAAGCCTTAAAAATGTCTATGCAAGCCGGGCGGTGGTGACACAAGCCTTTAATCTCAGCACTCAGAAGGCAGAGGCAGGCGGATCTCTGTGAGTTAGAGACCAGCCTGGTCTACAAGAGCTAGTCCAGGATAGGCTCCAAAGCTACAGAGAAACTCTGTTTCAAAAAACAAAAAACAAACAAACAATAAAAAGCTAGACAGTGGTGCTGCACACCTTTTGTCCCAACACTCAGGACTAACAGAGGCAGACAAGACTCTGAGTTTGAAACCAACCTGGTCTAAGAAGTGAGTTCTAGGATGGCCAGGGCCACATAATGAAACCCTGTCTCAAAAAATTAAACAAAAAATATCTGTTCGAGGGTTTTTTTCTGCCTATTTTTCAGTTGTATTGTCTTTCTTTCTTTCTTTCTTTCTTTCTTTCTTTCTTTCTTTCGTTTTTGTTCATTTGTTTGTTTGTTTGGTTGGTTTTTTTTTGAAGCAGGGTTTCTTTGTGAGTAGCCCTGACCATCCTAGAACTCTGTAGACCAGGCTGGCCTCAAACTCACAGAGGTCTGCCTGTCTCTGCCACCTGAGTGCTGGGATCAAAGATGTGTACCATGATGCCTGGCATGTCTTCATATGTCTTAAAGATTTGAATATTTTTAGTTTTAGTTTTTTTTATGATTTCTGTTCACGGTGGGTCCCAAGTAGCAAGTGGTGGGTTTTGTCCGTCTGCGGTCCCGGTGCCTGGTTGAGGGGGGCAGCGGGTCCCGAGAGCTGCCAGCCCCGGGCAGGGCCCAACCATGAGTGAGCAGCTGGGCAGGGGACAGTGAGTCCCCAGAAGGTACAGGTTCCCAACAGCGGGCCAGTGGGCGGGCAAAGCGGGTGGGAGACACGTGGGCAGACACATCGTATGGATCAGAATTGGATATTTATTACTTAGAGGGGAGGGGGAAGGAGAAGAAGAGGACAGAGAGAGACAGGGAGAGGGAGAGAAAAGGGGGGGCGGAGAAGTGGAGAGAGAGGCAGAAGCAAAGCTGCCTCTGGTGGGGGAAAGAGAGAGACAAAGAGGGAGGGAGGGAGGGAGGGAGAGAGAGAGAGAGAGAGAGAGAGAGAGAGGAGAGATTGAAGCTGAGAGGAGCTGAAAAAGAGAGAGAGACTAAGGCAGCAAGCAGGAAGAAAGACCTGTCTGCCTCAGCAGATGGGGGAGGGAGTGGGCGTGGCTTGTCTCCTTTTTTGTTTTTTGTTTTACATTTTTTCTCTGCTCCCCTCCCTGCCTCTCCCTCCCTCCCTCCCTCCCTCCAATCCCCCCTTAAGGTCCCCATGTTCCCAATTTACTCAGGAGATCTTGTCTTTTTCTACTTTCTACTTCCCATGTAGATGAGATCTATGTAAGTCTCTCTTAGTGTCCTCATGGCTGTCTAAGTTCTCTGGGATTGTGGTTTGTAGGCTGGCTTTCTTTGCTTTATGTTTAAAAACCACCTATGGGTGAGTACATGTGATAATTGTCTTTCTGGGTCTGGGTTACCTCAATCAAAATAATGTTTTCTAGCTCCATCCATTTTCCTGAAAAATTCAAGCTGTTGTTATTTTTTTCTGCTGTGTAGTACTCTATTGTGTAAATGTACCACATTTTCCTTATCCATTCTTCGATCAAGGGGCATTTAGGCTGTTTCCAGGTCCTGGCTATGACTAACAATGCTGCTGTGAACATAGTTGAGCACATGTCCTTGTGGCATGATTGAGCATCCTTTGGATATATACTCAAAAGCGGTAATACTGGGTCTCGAGGAAGGTTGTTTCCTAATTTTCTGAAAAATCATGTGGCTTGTCTCTTAAAGAGACAGAACAATCATTACAGTAACTCCAGCAGATACGGTGCCCTCTTCTGACCTCCACAGGGTACTACACATATGTGCACAAGTACAGATGACAGACACATAATTTAAAACATGTATACACAGATAACACACACAATTAAAAAAGGTTTTTGAGATAGTCTCATGTATGCAAGGCTAGCCTTGAACTCTGGATCTTCCTTCTTGGATCTCTTCAGTGTTGTTAGGATTGTAGTCATGCAACACTATGTCTGCCTGAAAAATAATTACACTATTAAACTTTCCAACTGAAAAGTTACAATCATACTTTAATTAATAGTGTATAGAGGTGGATGTTTCCTTGTTGGGGATTCACAGCAAAGCCCTGAGTTCCATTCTCAGTGCCTATCACACACACACACACACACACACACACACACAGACTGTTCCCTGAAATCTCCTTCTAAATGGATACTATAGCTTCTTTTTTTTTTTTTTTTTTTGGTCAATCTCATAGGCAACTGTCCAAAGCTTAAAGCCTCAGCAGTTGACTGGGTCAGTGGTATCCTAGCAGCTTTTGTTTCTCACTTGGTGCTATGTCTAATTCAGGAAAGGATGTTATATTAACTCATTTACATATTTAATATTAACCCCTCTTTAACCACAGATGCAAATCTACCCTAAAAATATTAAGCCAAAGCAGTCAAGTGACACATAGCTGTGACCACAATACTCAGGAGGCAGAGACAGGAAGACCACCCACGAGTTCAAGCCAGCCTCATTTGCATAGTGAGATCTAGGCCACCAGCGCTCCATAGCAAGACCCTGTCTTGAAAAATAAACCATCAACAGCAACAAAATCAAGCCATCTGGGTGTAATGGGACCGGCTGATAACCATAGCACTCAGAAGGTGCCAGAGGCCAGCCTGGACTACACAGGGACCTTGTCTGTTAAACAAAAACCTAGCCAGTCTCTGGAATTTATTTAGTGCTGGTTGGCAGCACTACTATGCTAAAGACTATTCTCTATCCATTTGGGAATTTTTTAAATTAAAAATTAAGCATTAAAATTTTTACAGCAATTATTTGTGTTTGTGTGTCTGTGTGTGTGTGCATGTGTGCGTGCGTGTGTGCATGTGTCATGACACATGTCTGAAACTCAGAGAACAACTTGGAGACATTTGTTCTCTCTTTTCCATGTGAGTTTGGGAATCAAGTCTTCAGGTTTGTCAGCAAGCACCTTTATCTATTCAGCCATGTTGTTGCCCCTATTTGGAGATTTTTATTACTTTACTTTTTGGTTTTTCAAGACAGAGGTTCTTGATATAGCTCTGTTGTCCTGGAACTTTCTCTGTAGACCAGGATGGACTTGAACCCACAGAAATTCTCCTGCCTCTGATTCACAGAGTACTGGGATTAAAGGTGTGAGCCACAATTGCCTGGCTTATTTGGAGCCTTTAAAAGATATGTTTTTAATTTTTAAAATAATTTTAAACTTAAATATATTTTAATCATATTCTTCCCCTCCCCAAGTCTTATTTGGAGATTTTTTTTACTTGATTCTCCTGTTTTAGTCTCTGAGTACAGGGGCCACAAACCTATGTCACCATGTTGGGTGGATGTGAACAGTTTTATTGTATCTAAATCATCAATATCTAAAATTCCTTTTATGGGGAGAGTGAAAAAGCCATTAGTTTTAAACATCTTTATAGACACAAAACCATCAAGATTTATTGTCTATGGTTCTGGGTATGGGTCTGGGCAGGAGAAGGAGACCAAATTGCAGCTATACAATTTAAATGAGATTTAGGGAAGTGAAGGACCGGTAGGTGTGAAAACATACTTTCTGATAAAAACTGTAAGAAAGGAATTTTCTTTTGGCTGGGCACGGTGGCCTTTAGTCCTAACACTCGGGAGGCATAGGTGGGTAGAACTCTGTGAGTTCGAGGTCAGCCTGGTTTACATAGTGAGATCCAGGTCAGACTGAGCTACACAGTGAGATCCTTTCTCAAAAATTAATAAAGAAACAATTAAATAAATAGCTTTCCAAAAAAAAAAAAAACCATTTGTGTATATTTTGCTTTATCTGCTGGGTGAAATAAACCCCTACCAAGTTTCAGTAAATTCTTCAGGAAGTATGTAAAGTTCATCTCAAACACAAATAAGATTGCTGTTTAAAAAAACATTTAAAATGTTTTCTTGGAAGGATTTAAATTTCTTAAAGCCAGAATTACAAATGTATAAGTGAGTCAAACGGAACTTGATTTGCACATGCTCCGTGGAGCCATGGTATCAACGATGGAGCTGCACTGTTTCCCGTCTCAGATGAAATGCTAACTCTGAATGAGTATTTTAATGAAGAGCGTCCCCATGTGACAAAACATCACAGTATCCACAGCGTGCAAAGGATGGGACTGTGCAAAGACATGTAGCTCAGTGGCAGAAGATCTGCCTGGCGTTCACAAGGCCCTTCCTAGCACCACACACACCGAAACCAACCAAAAGTATTTTACCAAAAAAGATAAAAAAGCATATAGACTTTGAGTCAGAAGAATGCCGAATTTATACAAGGTTCTGTCACTTCTTAGTTGCTATTCATTCATTTCGAGACCAGTCTCATTATGTAACCCAGGCAGCCCTTGATCTTTAAGCAGTTTTAAAGCCACACATTTATTTATTCACTGGGGGGCAGAGGTGTGACCTGGCATGTTTGTGGAGGTCAGAGGACAACTTGTAAGAGGTGGTCCCCTCCATCTGCCATGTGGGTTCTGGGGGTTGGACACAGGTCATCGAGCTTGGCAGCGAGAGCCTTTATCACTGAGCCGTCTTGCCAAACCCCAGTCTCTGTCTTGCTATGTACTCGGGCTGGCCTCATTCACCATCTTCCTGCTGCTGCCCCACACGCTGGAGTTACAGATGAGAACCACTCTGCCTGGCGTGCTAGGTGCTTAGCTGGTCGGGGGCATTACTAACTTCTTTCAGCCCAATGTTCCAAACTACAAAATAAAGATGTTTAGACTCCCCGGTGGCCTGGCCGTAAGGGTTAAAGGAGAGCATCTATAGGAAGTGATAAGACATAGGAGATGCTAATAAGTGTTTCTTATTACATTTTTAAGTGTATTCTTGGCAGACAGGCTGGTGGCCCATATCTGTTAATTCTCTATTTAGTGTGGCCTCATCATAAGCTGACCTTCCAGTAATTTAATTTGCTTAGTGATTACAAGCTGTCGTTCTTGTTGGGGGTACCACGAGGTGTGGAGTAAACAATCTGTAGCTTGTTACTTCTTGCTAATGCTGCTCCAAGCCAGTCTCTGGAAGATGGAAAAAAAAAAAAAAAGGAGACAGAGCCAGAAGGTCCAAGGTCACTGTAGTACTGAGTAACTTTTGGAGGATTTAGAGAGAATGGATTGTTTCAATATATTTTGTTTGGATGTATGTATGTATATGCTCTCAGAGTCTATTAAATGACTAGGTGGTTTTATTTATATATATTTTATGCAGCCAATATGAATAGTGACTTACGTGTTTTTCCTTAAAACATTTGTCTTCATTGTGTGCGTGTGTGTATGTGTGCATGTTTGCATGCATATGTGTATGGGAACACGTGTACATGTTCATGTGAGTACATGTGTGTAGATGTGTGTGAGAGTGTATGTGGGAACATGTGTATGTGTGTGTGAGTACGTGTGTGTGTGTGCAATGTGTGTGCATTTGTGTATGTAGGACAAGTACACCATAGTACCCATGTAGAGGTCAGAGGACAACTTTGTGGAACTAATTCTCTCTTCTCACCTGTAAATGAATTCCAAGGATCGAGGTTTGGTCAATGGACTTGCAAAGGAAGCACTTTGCCCTCTGAGCCACCTTGGCAGCCCCAGCTTTTCTTTTTAGGAAGAGTTAACCGAGCACACTGTAAGAGGGCAGTAGGCTGGCTTGGAAGTAGAGTACTGCCGGAGTGTTCTACTGTTTTCTTTCTTGTAAGACAGAATCTTGGCCAAGCTGGTCTCGAATGCCCATAGTAACAGAGCTGCCCTTGAACCTCCGATCCTCTTGCCTCTCTCTTCCAAGGTACCACTATGCTCAGTTTATGTGATGCTGGGGACCGATCCCAGGGCCTTGTTCATGCTAGGCAAGCCCTCTACAACTGAGCTACACTCCCAGCTCCTTAAGTGCTCTGGTGTGTGAAACATAGCTTTTCAAATTTCCAGTAATGAGTGTTCTTAATGCAGTGAAATCTCCTCTCTGTTGGTGGTTTGTGGTTTGCCTCCCTGATGAAACAGCATTTTCCGTCCTCCTCCTCCTCCTCTTCCTCCTCCTCCTCCTCCTCCTCCTCCTCCTCCTCCTTCTTCTTCTTCTTCTCTCTCTCTCTCTCTCTCTCTCTCTCTCTCTCTCTCTCTCTCTCNTAGTTTTTTGAGACAGGGTTTCTCTGAGGCTTTGGAGCCTGTCCTGGAACTAGCTCTGTAGACCAGGCTGGTCTCGAACTCACAGAGATCCACCTGCCTCTGCCTCCCGAGTGCTGGGTTTAAAGGCGTGTGCCACCATCGCCCGGCTCCTTTCATATTTTTATGCTGTATTTGAAAACCCATCCTCACACACAAAGCCATCCACATCTTCCCTTATTTATCCTCTAGGGTCATCATGGTTGGTTTTGCACTAAGATTAGAGGGACACATTTATATGTGCACCATATTTAAAGTTTTGTTTGTGTGCATGTGCACATTTTTGGTATAAGATCAGCACCTATATTGAAGAGTCCAAGAATAAGGATTTAGAAATGTAGACTCCAGAAATAAATAAATAAAGTTGTAAGCCTAGGAGAACGAGAGCAGACTGTCAGCAGCTTTCTCAGCAGCTTAAGGATTAACTATTAGCAGTGGGCAACAAATAGCTCTATCTGCAAAGCTGAAACAATCCTCTGCAAATTGAGGGTTGCTCTGTAAACTGAGAATTAGCCCAAAGATAACCTCCCGGCCATTGTGATCAACAATGGATATGAGCTGAGTTAACTTTTAAATGATGGCATGTGCCTGACTTTTTGGTTGTGCATTTTCCCATACGCTTCCCTGCTATGTGAAACTGGCAGTATCAGGGGAGGTGCAGAGCTGCGGTAAACGCTATCAGGGAGCGCCAGGGGAAAACAATGGACTAAACACAAACACTAATTTAACTGAAAAACTCTGTAAATGGAAATTGTAAAAAAAAAGACAATTTGTACAATTTGTATCTGAGTTTTACCTCGAGATTGTAAAAATTCCTTTGTTCATGACTCATGCTTGTTGCTTGTTGTTATAAAAAGGTGGAGTTCAGAAACTGTCCTTTGCCACAACCTTACAAGTCCATCTCTAGCTTTGGTCTCAGTCAGCTGATAAGTTTTTTGTGTGCCACGGAGATTTTTTTTTTTAATTTTTTAATCTTTTTCCTGGAATAAAGTTTGCTTCTGGTTTAATACACTTTGATGGTCTGTCCCTCATCTTTGCGCAACCCCTGGAGACCCAAACAATATTTATTTATTTTTTGCATATGGCTGTCCAGTTTTCTTAATTCCATCTGTTGAAGAGATGATCTTTAAGTCATCCATTGCTAGTTGCTCATTCCTGTAGTTCATTGCTAGTAGTTCAAAGTCTTGGCTATGTAGTGAGTTACAAGGTCATAGCTTCATTGTAAGACTCTGTCTCATAAGACAAAATGTAAGACAGGAAAGATGGCTCATGCCTTTGATCTCAGTAGAGTCAGAAGGATCATGAATTCAATGTCGGATCTCTTACACGCTATGTTTGAGGCTAGCATGGGCTAAGTGAAACACACCCCTCCCTTTCGTTTAAAGATTAACCAAAGAGTAAAAAATCAAAGAAACAAACAAGAATTCTATTTAAAAAACTACCTTTTTCCATTGTATTGATTTTGATTTCTTGTCAAAGATTAGCTTACAAAATTTATGGAAATTGATTTCTGGATTCCCCATTTTATTGTATTAATTTATTTTTTAAATAAAAATTTACATTTATTTGTATGTGTGTGTATGTGTGTGCATGTATGTGTGTGTGTGCAGCTTTCCAGAGTTGGCTCTTGCCTTCTACCATAAAGGGATTGCAGATCAAGCTCAGGCTGCCATGCTTGGTAGCAAGCGCCTTTATTACTGAACCTTTTTGCTGGCCCTATTGCCTTATTTTTATTGATTAGTGCAGCTTAATAGTAATCCTGACTGGGCAGTGGTAGCACACATCTTTAATTCCACCACTTGAGAGATGAGGCAGGCAGATCTCTGTGGGTTCAAGGCCAGCCTGGTCTACAGAGCTAGTTCTAGGACAGCCAAGGCTATACCAAGAAACCCTGTCTTAACAAAGAGGACCCTAAGAGAGACATACATGGCTCTGTCTAGGAAGAAGAAAAAGACAAGATCTCCTGAGTAAATTGGGAGTGTGGGGGACAGGGGAAAGGGTGGATGAGGAGAGGGGAGGAAGAAAGGGGTATGAAGGAAAATGTATAGCTCAATTAAAAACAATAAATAAAATAAAATTTATATAAAAAAATCCTGTCTTAAAAAAAAAGTAATCCTGTAGTGTCTATCCACAAACTGCTCTGTTGGCTCTTCTGTGCTTTTATTTCTGCATGTGTAACTTCAGGATTCATTTAGTAATCGCCAAGAGCAACCTATTGGGGTTGCGTCAAATCTTTAGAACAAGTTAGCAAGAACTGACGCACTAGAAACTAGGCTCAGAGGTTACCGGCAGTGCTGTTGGGCTGTCTTCCGTCATCGCTGAGCCTCCAGTGTTGAATACTGAAAGGACCTGGATGACTGCATCTTTCATCATTCACAGGCTGCTATCCCAGCCCCAGGGGACACTGAGAAGTACCTTTGTTAGGCAATTACATTATAAGTACTAAAGGCTTAGAAACTGAATCAGTGCCCATAATAAAAAGGGACCCCAGAAAGCTTTCTTGCCCACTTTTTGCCATGTAGGGATAACAGGAAGTTTGAATCCTGCAACCAAGTACAGTCCTCTTCAAAACGAGAAATAAAATTCTGCGCATTTTTTTATCCAGCTGAGGGTGTTTGGGGATTTCATTTCTTTCTTTGTTCCTGTGTTATTTTTTAAACAGACCCTCACTACGTGGCGCTGGCTGGCCTGGTACTCGCTGTGTAGACCAGGGTAGTGTTGAACTTGGGACCATTCTTTCAAGTCTGCTTCCTGAGTGCTGAGATCACCACCACACCTCACTCAGGTTCTGGACGTATTACATCAGCCCAGACCACGAAGAGAAGTATCGGCCTTGACTTAGTCAGCCCTGGAGACTCAAGGAAAATACCTTTATCCCTTGAGGTCCTTAGTTACCAGCTGTAGAAGCTGGCTCCAGATGTCTGTGGAAAGCAGCTTTACTGTAAAGACTAGGAGGAGAATCATGCGATGATGAGATGGGTCAGAGCTCAGCTTTCAGGAAGAATGGGCCCAGCCACGTTTCCCTAGCAGATTTCAAGAGGAAAGGGCTGCCGGAGGAGCCTGAGGAGGGTCTGAGGCCCAGAGGAGTCAGGAATGTAGTCACGTAACCATTAGTCACTCACCAGCCCCAAGGCAAGATTTGTATCATGGTTTCCAGCTGGAGCCTTAAAGTCCTCTTGCAAGGAACTTAACGCTTTACTAATAATTAGCAAAAAGACACGTTGCCACCTGTAAGGCCAAATAAAATGCCTGAAAGGGGGAAATAAGAATTTCTTTTTTTTTTTTTTTTTTAACATTTTTCATTGAAAACAAACACAATGCTGTATGGTATATGTCCTCTCAGAGACCTCCGTTTTCTGACAGAGATGAACACAATGAAGCCATCCGACTGCCTCATGGGAGTGACTGCTGTGGTTTCTGAGAGGAGTAAGAGACTGAAGACGCGTCACTATTGTATTGCGTGGGCCTTATTAGACACAAGGCTGGGGTTGACTTTTACACTGCAAAACCCACCAGAAGTTTCGAAGGATGGGCACTCTATTTCTTTGTGTTTGGAGGGAAGGCTGCTGGATCTGAGACATGCTTCAGGGAGGAACTCAGCAGTTATATGCACTGCTCTCCTGCATCCGGCCTTGTGCCATCTTGCTTCCCCAATTCACTTCAAGTACATCCTTCCTTCTGTCTCCTTACTAGTTTTAGATGAAAATGATCTCAACCAAGTCATCATACCGATTTTCAACCCCTGCCCAGCCTTTGTTATCCCAGCGGGCTCATCAGTAAAATTGTACATCCTTGGGCTCCACTTGGGTCCAAGTGTCACTAAAGGGAACTGAGGATGGAACAAGACTCTCACTGGCCACCAACGGCTTCGTGATTCCCACTTCATTCCCGAGCCTCCCTTTATGGGTGGGGGGAATCCTCTGGCTGTGCGCTCTGGCCAGGGGTCTAGAAATGGAAGCAATGTGTGCCTGTTTGGGGTCTCAGAAGTTAAACAGCCGGTGTGCTTCTCTCGTCTCATCTCCCCCTCTCCCAACTATCGAGAGTTTGGATCGGAAACCAAAGGGAAGAAATCTGCCTGGCCTACATTGGAATCTACAAGAGTAAGAAATACAATTTCACTGGGATTTCATGATTTATCTGTTACATCGACATAGATGTAAACAGCTAAGTCATAGGCATCCAGACTAGTTGGGGAGTCTTGAAAAACACCCTACAAATTTATCTTAACTTTAGAATTAATGAAACTAAAGTTCAGAGGGTGGCAACTGGCCTGCCCAAGACAACAACTCATAAAGGGTAGGTAGATCTAACCTACTTCTGTTTTAGACCCAGCGTCCATTGTCTATACTAACTTTTGCTTCCAGCTTGATGGCAAATGTCTAAACCACTTCAACAACTCATCAAAAGCTCAGTGATAACAGAACTATCTAAACAGTTTGTTTATTTAAAAGTTGGAGTATAGCTCAGTATAAATTCTTATTATTGCCGAGTGCTTTTATGATTTGAGCTGATTCTTGTCTCTACACGGAATGGCAGTATTCTGACTGGCCTTTTCTTGTAAAATTTCCTTTGACATTATTCATCACGAGCCCTGAAACTATTATTTAAGTTGATACATCCAAATTTATGATGTAACATATATTAAAAAGGCAAGAGAAAATTAAATTAGATGAAGTGCCTGGCTTCCTCTGTTCCTGCTGCTCATTCTTCATTTAAATTCATAAGTCTCTCTTCTCCATGACAGGATAATCATCTCCACAGCAACCAACTATTATATCACAAAGGACGCTGCCTGTGAGTGAGAGCCCATCAGCAGGAGCTGAGCAACACTTAAGAAACAGAGATTCTATTTTCACACAAATATCTCTAATTATGATAAGCTAAGGGAGAAATACATCATTCCTCCTCTCGTGACCCCACCCCCACCATGCAGACAGTACTGTTTCTTCACAACACTGTGCTTTCAGCCACGAGCATGTCTAGGAAGATCATATTGCCATGTAGAGCTGATGTCACCTGTCATTGCAAGGCAGATGTGTGTCTAGACTGGAGCGCAGGCACGAAATTCAACTCACACTGGTACTACCTGGTTTAGAATAGGAGTCAAGCAGGATCTGGGGGCCACTGGTTAATAATAACTTCTCCCAAAGCAAACAACCAACACAGATCTCTTTGAAAGTGAAAGGAAGGTTTAGAAACCACCACTAGACCAAAACAAAAGAATCACCACCCTCCCCACTTCAAAGAGAATTCCTGGAGCTTGGGGGAGCTCTATAGCCTCAAGGGAAGATGCATTCAATTGGAAAGGCGGTTCAGCTTTTCCCAGTACAAGGTTGAGCTAGTAGCAGGCTGACCTTAAACACTTCATCCACTTGCCTCAGCCTTCCAAGTATTGGGATTTCAGGTCTGGGCTGCAATACCCAGCATAGGGTAGCAGTTTCCCTGGTCAAGGGAATTCTCTGGGGAACTCAAAACAAGGCACACTAGAGATGGAATCCAACAGAGCAGTGGCTGGCTATCAGATGCTGTCAAAGAATTGCTATTTTTACATCGATTTCACAGACGTTAAAGTCATACTCTTTATAATCCATAGCACATAAACATTTGTTTTCAGTGCTAGAATTTTAGCTCAGAGACCTGTACTTTCTGGGCAAGCACTTGACTACCTAGTCACGTCGCTAGCCCTGTAAGTGTCATGCCTGAGGAATATTAATCTTGCCTCTTGCCCTGTTGCAGGTGGGTACTGTGTCTCATTTTCATACACCCTTAGCTAACCCTTGCCCTTCCCACCACTTGACTCCTACAACCTCAGCATCTGTCTCTCTTTGGTCTCATTGAACTTTCATTTTGCTGTGGCCTCGAGGCCTCTTTGCCACACACCCTCTCTAATGGCTCCTTTCTAGCTTTCTGGCTAAGATAAACACATAAACCTAAAAATTCAAACTTGGCATCCATAGACAAGAGAGACACGTGGTGTTTATAACCTTGAACACTTGATCCTCCGCTTCAGTCTCTGTGAACTGGGGTCACAGACCTGCGCCACCATGCCTGGGTGATGCAAACATTTGTACTTGTCAACTAAATCCCCACTAACCTGGGGTAAGTAATATGATAATCACCTTTACACACATGTTTCCTGTGAAAAATTTACATCTATCCATATACATGTATCCCATCAGCACTGACTACTTCTGTAGGAGGAAGCCTTTCAGATGGAAATGCTACAGGCCATACAAATGCTAAAATGTTAAACTTAAAAGCAGCTTTTGAGGGGCTGGAGAGGGACCCAGTGGTATAGAGTACTTTTTGCTCTTGGACAGAAGCTGAGTTCAGCTCCCAGCACCCACTTCAGACAGCTGAGAAGTGCCTATAACTGTAGCTGTAATGGATTATTAAAAATTTGCTGTGGGATCCCCAGTGGTGGCAGGCAGTGGGCAAGGGGTCCCGAGAGCAGCCAGTCCCAGGCAGGGACCATGCATGAGACTGCGCTCCGAAGGTGGCTGGTCCCCAGCGGCGAGCCATGTGGCTGTGGCAGGCGAGAGACAGACAGATAGGCACACCATGCAGAGTAAGATTGGATATTTATTTAGTGGTTATGGAAGGGAAGGGAGAAGGGGAGAAGAACAGAGAGGCAGAGAGAGAGAGAGAGAGAGAGAGAGAGAGAGAGAGAGGAGAGATTGAAGCTGAGAGGAGCTGAAAAAGAGAGAGAGACTAAGGCAGCAAGCAGGAAGAAAGACCTGTCTGCCTCAGCAGATGGGGGAGGGAGTGGGCGTGGCTTGTCTCCTTTTTTGTTTTTTGTTTTACATTTTTTCTCTGCTCCCCTCCCTGCCTCTCCCTCCCTCCCTCCCTCCCTCCAATCCCCCCTTAAGGTCCCCATGTTCCCAATTTACTCAGGAGATCTTGTCTTTTTCTACTTTCTACTTCCCATGTAGATGAGATCTATGTAAGTCTCTCTTAGTGTCCTCATGGCTGTCTAAGTTCTCTGGGATTGTGGTTTGTAGGCTGGCTTTCTTTGCTTTATGTTTAAAAACCACCTATGGGTGAGTACATGTGATAATTGTCTTTCTGGGTCTGGGTTACCTCAATCAAAATAATGTTTTCTAGCTCCATCCATTTTCCTGAAAAATTCAAGCTGTTGTTATTTTTTTCTGCTGTGTAGTACTCTATTGTGTAAATGTACCACATTTTCCTTATCCATTCTTCGATCAAGGGGCATTTAGGCTGTTTCCAGGTCCTGGCTATGACTAACAATGCTGCTGTGAACATAGTTGAGCACATGTCCTTGTGGCATGATTGAGCATCCTTTGGATATATACTCAAAAGCGGTAATACTGGGTCTCGAGGAAGGTTGTTTCCTAATTTTCTGAAAAATCATGTGGCTTGTCTCTTAAAGAGACAGAACAATCATTACAGTAACTCCAGCAGATACGGTGCCCTCTTCTGACCTCCACAGGGTACTACACATATGTGCACAAGTACAGATGACAGACACATAATTTAAAACATGTATACACAGATAACACACACAATTAAAAAAGGTTTTTGAGATAGTCTCATGTATGCAAGGCTAGCCTTGAACTCTGGATCTTCCTTCTTGGATCTCTTCAGTGTTGTTAGGATTGTAGTCATGCAACACTATGTCTGCCTGAAAAATAATTACACTATTAAACTTTCCAACTGAAAAGTTACAATCATACTTTAATTAATAGTGTATAGAGGTGGATGTTTCCTTGTTGGGGATTCACAGCAAAGCCCTGAGTTCCATTCTCAGTGCCTATCACACACACACACACACACACACACACACACAGACTGTTCCCTGAAATCTCCTTCTAAATGGATACTATAGCTTCTTTTTTTTTTTTTTTTTTTGGTCAATCTCATAGGCAACTGTCCAAAGCTTAAAGCCTCAGCAGTTGACTGGGTCAGTGGTATCCTAGCAGCTTTTGTTTCTCACTTGGTGCTATGTCTAATTCAGGAAAGGATGTTATATTAACTCATTTACATATTTAATATTAACCCCTCTTTAACCACAGATGCAAATCTACCCTAAAAATATTAAGCCAAAGCAGTCAAGTGACACATAGCTGTGACCACAATACTCAGGAGGCAGAGACAGGAAGACCACCCACGAGTTCAAGCCAGCCTCATTTGCATAGTGAGATCTAGGCCACCAGCGCTCCATAGCAAGACCCTGTCTTGAAAAATAAACCATCAACAGCAACAAAATCAAGCCATCTGGGTGTAATGGGACCGGCTGATAACCATAGCACTCAGAAGGTGCCAGAGGCCAGCCTGGACTACACAGGGACCTTGTCTGTTAAACAAAAACCTAGCCAGTCTCTGGAATTTATTTAGTGCTGGTTGGCAGCACTACTATGCTAAAGACTATTCTCTATCCATTTGGGAATTTTTTAAATTAAAAATTAAGCATTAAAATTTTTACAGCAATTATTTGTGTTTGTGTGTCTGTGTGTGTGTGCATGTGTGCGTGCGTGTGTGCATGTGTCATGACACATGTCTGAAACTCAGAGAACAACTTGGAGACATTTGTTCTCTCTTTTCCATGTGAGTTTGGGAATCAAGTCTTCAGGTTTGTCAGCAAGCACCTTTATCTATTCAGCCATGTTGTTGCCCCTATTTGGAGATTTTTATTACTTTACTTTTTGGTTTTTCAAGACAGAGGTTCTTGATATAGCTCTGTTGTCCTGGAACTTTCTCTGTAGACCAGGATGGACTTGAACCCACAGAAATTCTCCTGCCTCTGATTCACAGAGTACTGGGATTAAAGGTGTGAGCCACAATTGCCTGGCTTATTTGGAGCCTTTAAAAGATATGTTTTTAATTTTTAAAATAATTTTAAACTTAAATATATTTTAATCATATTCTTCCCCTCCCCAAGTCTTATTTGGAGATTTTTTTTACTTGATTCTCCTGTTTTAGTCTCTGAGTACAGGGGCCACAAACCTATGTCACCATGTTGGGTGGATGTGAACAGTTTTATTGTATCTAAATCATCAATATCTAAAATTCCTTTTATGGGGAGAGTGAAAAAGCCATTAGTTTTAAACATCTTTATAGACACAAAACCATCAAGATTTATTGTCTATGGTTCTGGGTATGGGTCTGGGCAGGAGAAGGAGACCAAATTGCAGCTATACAATTTAAATGAGATTTAGGGAAGTGAAGGACCGGTAGGTGTGAAAACATACTTTCTGATAAAAACTGTAAGAAAGGAATTTTCTTTTGGCTGGGCACGGTGGCCTTTAGTCCTAACACTCGGGAGGCATAGGTGGGTAGAACTCTGTGAGTTCGAGGTCAGCCTGGTTTACATAGTGAGATCCAGGTCAGACTGAGCTACACAGTGAGATCCTTTCTCAAAAATTAATAAAGAAACAATTAAATAAATAGCTTTCCAAAAAAAAAAAAAACCATTTGTGTATATTTTGCTTTATCTGCTGGGTGAAATAAACCCCTACCAAGTTTCAGTAAATTCTTCAGGAAGTATGTAAAGTTCATCTCAAACACAAATAAGATTGCTGTTTAAAAAAACATTTAAAATGTTTTCTTGGAAGGATTTAAATTTCTTAAAGCCAGAATTACAAATGTATAAGTGAGTCAAACGGAACTTGATTTGCACATGCTCCGTGGAGCCATGGTATCAACGATGGAGCTGCACTGTTTCCCGTCTCAGATGAAATGCTAACTCTGAATGAGTATTTTAATGAAGAGCGTCCCCATGTGACAAAACATCACAGTATCCACAGCGTGCAAAGGATGGGACTGTGCAAAGACATGTAGCTCAGTGGCAGAAGATCTGCCTGGCGTTCACAAGGCCCTTCCTAGCACCACACACACCGAAACCAACCAAAAGTATTTTACCAAAAAAGATAAAAAAGCATATAGACTTTGAGTCAGAAGAATGCCGAATTTATACAAGGTTCTGTCACTTCTTAGTTGCTATTCATTCATTTCGAGACCAGTCTCATTATGTAACCCAGGCAGCCCTTGATCTTTAAGCAGTTTTAAAGCCACACATTTATTTATTCACTGGGGGGCAGAGGTGTGACCTGGCATGTTTGTGGAGGTCAGAGGACAACTTGTAAGAGGTGGTCCCCTCCATCTGCCATGTGGGTTCTGGGGGTTGGACACAGGTCATCGAGCTTGGCAGCGAGAGCCTTTATCACTGAGCCGTCTTGCCAAACCCCAGTCTCTGTCTTGCTATGTACTCGGGCTGGCCTCATTCACCATCTTCCTGCTGCTGCCCCACACGCTGGAGTTACAGATGAGAACCACTCTGCCTGGCGTGCTAGGTGCTTAGCTGGTCGGGGGCATTACTAACTTCTTTCAGCCCAATGTTCCAAACTACAAAATAAAGATGTTTAGACTCCCCGGTGGCCTGGCCGTAAGGGTTAAAGGAGAGCATCTATAGGAAGTGATAAGACATAGGAGATGCTAATAAGTGTTTCTTATTACATTTTTAAGTGTATTCTTGGCAGACAGGCTGGTGGCCCATATCTGTTAATTCTCTATTTAGTGTGGCCTCATCATAAGCTGACCTTCCAGTAATTTAATTTGCTTAGTGATTACAAGCTGTCGTTCTTGTTGGGGGTACCACGAGGTGTGGAGTAAACAATCTGTAGCTTGTTACTTCTTGCTAATGCTGCTCCAAGCCAGTCTCTGGAAGATGGAAAAAAAAAAAAAAGGAGACAGAGCCAGAAGGTCCAAGGTCACTGTAGTACTGAGTAACTTTTGGAGGATTTAGAGAGAATGGATTGTTTCAATATATTTTGTTTGGATGTATGTATGTATATGCTCTCAGAGTCTATTAAATGACTAGGTGGTTTTATTTATATATATTTTATGCAGCCAATATGAATAGTGACTTACGTGTTTTTCCTTAAAACATTTGTCTTCATTGTGTGCGTGTGTGTATGTGTGCATGTTTGCATGCATATGTGTATGGGAACACGTGTACATGTTCATGTGAGTACATGTGTGTAGATGTGTGTGAGAGTGTATGTGGGAACATGTGTATGTGTGTGTGAGTACGTGTGTGTGTGTGCAATGTGTGTGCATTTGTGTATGTAGGACAAGTACACCATAGTACCCATGTAGAGGTCAGAGGACAACTTTGTGGAACTAATTCTCTCTTCTCACCTGTAAATGAATTCCAAGGATCGAGGTTTGGTCAATGGACTTGCAAAGGAAGCACTTTGCCCTCTGAGCCACCTTGGCAGCCCCAGCTTTTCTTTTTAGGAAGAGTTAACCGAGCACACTGTAAGAGGGCAGTAGGCTGGCTTGGAAGTAGAGTACTGCCGGAGTGTTCTACTGTTTTCTTTCTTGTAAGACAGAATCTTGGCCAAGCTGGTCTCGAATGCCCATAGTAACAGAGCTGCCCTTGAACCTCCGATCCTCTTGCCTCTCTCTTCCAAGGTACCACTATGCTCAGTTTATGTGATGCTGGGGACCGATCCCAGGGCCTTGTTCATGCTAGGCAAGCCCTCTACAACTGAGCTACACTCCCAGCTCCTTAAGTGCTCTGGTGTGTGAAACATAGCTTTTCAAATTTCCAGTAATGAGTGTTCTTAATGCAGTGAAATCTCCTCTCTGTTGGTGGTTTGTGGTTTGCCTCCCTGATGAAACAGCATTTTCCGTCCTCCTCCTCCTCCTCTTCCTCCTCCTCCTCCTCCTCCTCCTCCTCCTCCTCCTTCTTCTTCTTCTTCTCTCTCTCTCTCTCTCTCTCTCTCTCTCTCTCTCTCTCTCTCTCTCTCCCTCTCTCCCTCCCTTCTTATTTCATTTTGCATTTTTTTTTCCAAGACAGGGTTTCTCTGTATCCCGGCTGTCCTGAAACTCACTTTTTAGACCAAACTGGCCTTGAACTTGGAGATCCACCAGCTTCTGCCTCCCTAGTGTTGGGATTAAAAGCGTGCACCATTACTGCCTGGTTGCATTTTCTTTCTTGATCAGATCAGCTTAGCATCTTGAGTTAATCAGACATTTCCTCTTTAGCTAAAACTTAAAGGTGCAGCATTTTACTCTGGTTCACAGTCTCAGGAGCATTCATCCATGGTCAGATAGCTGCATTGTTGTAGACCTGAATGCCACGGTGGGAAGCCTGCCATAGAGCCAAGTACCTTATCTCATAGCAGAGAGAGAGAGAGAGAGAGAGAGAGAGAGAGAAAGGTGGTGGGGATAATGAGTCTAAGCAGGGTGTGGTTCTAGCCCTGCTGCCCCTGGCCTTGCCTCTTAAATCAATTATCACATTATGATCCATCAAGAATGCTCTCAGGCCAGGTGGTGGTGGCGCATGCCTTTAATCCCAGCACTCGGGAGGCAGAGGCAGGAGGATCTCTGTGAGTTCGAGACCAGCCTGGTCTACAAGAGCTAGTTCCAGGACAGGCTCCAAAACCACAGAGAAACCCTGTCTCGAAAAACAAACAAACAAACAAACAAACAAAAAGAATGCTCTCAGGACCCAATCATTTCCCAAAAGCCCACCAGTTGCAACCAAATGCTGAACTCATAAGCCCTTGGAGGACATCTCAGATTCAAATCACAAAAGACCTTTAATAAGCACAGTGACAGTGGGCTTGATGGTCTGTGACTAGATAAATATGGAGTTCTATGAGATGTAGGGAGGTGAAGAAAATTATCTTCATAAGAGGTAGCTGAAATTAGCTTGAGGGGAATAATTCGGTAGCAAATCTTTTAGAGTGGTGAGATTCTCCGTAGGGAACAGAAGAGGACTCTAGGTAAGAGGGTGCTGGGGTAGAAGGCACGAGTGCGCACAGACAAGCACTGGAGCACCCAGGAACGTTCATTCCTTATGGAGAAAATGAGTGAACTGCTTTCCATCCAGAAGGCCGGGGTTGGACGCTTAATAACCCGGTGATCTTTGCTATCTATCTGCAGGGCCAGGCTCCACCCAAATTACCTTGAAATGTTTACTGTAGACGTCCCCTGTCTAGATCTGCATCTTTAGTTTTGTTTCTCAGCCAGCAGATTGCAGGTGTCACAAGCACTTTAAAGCTGCGGACCTCTGTGCTGTTTGGTCAGAGACCACACCCGATCCTAGACCCTTAAGCTCTAGAACCCATCTTCATGGTGGAGGTCACATGTACTTTGCAGAAGGGTTCTGATGTCGTCATGCCTTAAGCTTTATTGTGCCCATGGGACTGGGATAATTGGACTTAAACATCTCTAAAATAAACTGGCCTAATGTCTGACTCCAGAGGTTTGAACCAGCACTAGTGCACTAAGTCACACAGAATGAGTTTTCTTCTTACCTCACACAAATCATTTCCCATCTAGCCTGTGATGCTTTCAGAGATCCACCCCCCCCATCACAAATTCTGGGAATGCGGCAGAGTAGAGGCATCAGAAATCTGTTGACAACAACCACACTGGCGAAGTCTGTCTGATGTGGATATGTAGGCAGATTTCTTTTTGTCCAACTAGCCAGCTCCCCCAAAAAGGAAACAGAGACTTATTATTAATTATGAAAGCTCGGCTTATATCTTAGGCTTGTTTCTAACTATCGCTTATAACTTAAAATTAACCCATTTCTATTCTTCTGCATGCTGCCACGTGACATGTGGCTTTTACCTCTCATTCTTTATGTCTTGCTTCCTCTGCATCCAGCTCGCAACTCCACCTTCTTCCCAGCATTCTCTCTGCTCTGGAAATCCTGCCTAGCTATTGGTCATTTGGCTTTTTATTAAACCAATCATAGTGACATATCTTCATGCAGTGTAAAGGAATAGTCCACAACAGACCACATTGGAAATCCACAGTTTGTTGAAGAACTGTAACGTCCAGGGGAAGGCTTGGTTCCCTTCAGTCAGTTCCAGCTCTAGCACGGGAGATCTTGCTACCTCAATGCTCTACCCCTGGAGTAGGTAGTTGCACCTGTCTGGCAAAGCTCAGCTAGAGCTTCCAGGCACTAAGATGGGCAAAAGGGCTTTCACCTCTACATATCAAATGCTTTGGACATTGATGGTTATTACTGGTCACAGATTATGAAGAGTTATGAGCTTAGGTACAGTTATGAGTTCCCAGGGTCTCTTCCCATTTGGCTGGAATGACTTGTAGAGGGGAAAAGGAATGATCCTTTTCCTCAGTCCTTCAGCATTCTTTTTCTTTCTTTGGGAGCCAGGCCTCGAAGATCAGACTATTCAAAAGCAACACAAACAGAGGAAAAAGTAGTCCAGGGCCTAAGCGCAGAAGAGACCCAAGACAACATTAAGTGCAAAACTCAGGCCGATTCTTAGTACCAGCAGACAGAGCCCACAGTAATCGAAACAGAAGCTTTTTTTTTTTTTTTTTGCTAATTTTTTCATCTTTTTGTGAGACTGGATCTCACTCTGTGCCCTAGCCTAGATTGGAATTCCCTCCCTATATAGCTCAGGCTGAATTGTTTAGTTATCTTCAGATAAGTTCTTACCAGATAGCCAGGCTGGCCTCTAACTCCTGGAATGAACCAACGTAGATGCTATGGAAAGAATTTGCTGTTTATGGGCCCATAGAGAAGACCATGATTGTGCTGGGAGCATATGGCAGGGGCTACCCTCTCACCGTGAGAAGGACTGGAAGTATAGAGAGGAATGGCTTTAACTTAGCTGGGTTCCTCCTCTGTTTGCCTGCTATCTCGTCTTGGTCCTCCACTTGTTTGGATGGTGCTCCCCATATTCCAGGCAACTCTTCCCCTATAGTTAATCCTCTTTGGAAACACTCTTATATACCTCATCAATCTTCTATGCATAGTTCAACCTAAACAAATAGACAACAAAGATCAACCATCATTGTATGGAACACTCTACCCCTCAACAGCAATTGGTCATTCTTCTCAAAAGTTCTTTTCCCAAGATAGACCACATATCAGACTTCAGATTAAGTCTCAATATATTTGAAAGGCTAAAGATAGTTATCATGCAACGTAACCTCTATAACTGGGATTCTCAATCCTCCTAAAGCTGCAACCCTTTAATACAGTTTCTCATGTTGTGGTGACCCCCCCCAACTGTAAAATTATTTTCATTGCTACTATAAAACCATAATTTTGCTACTGTTATGAATTATAAATATTTGATATGCAGGATATCCCTAGGGACCCCTGTGGAAAGGTCAGTCAACATCAAGGGGTTGTGACCCACAAGTTGAGAACCATGGTTCTATAACTTTTTTTTTATAGTCTTGGTTTAAAAAGTTCGATTTAATTATTTATTTATATTCTCTCTCTCTCTCTCTCTCTCTCTCTCTCTCTGAGTGTGTGTGTGTGTGTGTGTGTGTGTGTGTGTGTGTAGGTCACTTCTCCCTTCCACTATGTATATCTCAGGAATGAAGCAACTTAGTTGGTGGTAAGTGCCTGTATCTGCTGACCCATCTTGCTGGCCCTGTTCTTGGACGTTTTTATCAAAAGTAGTAAACTCTAAGATGTGGGAGCTTAGTGGATGTATTTACTACAAGACAAAAATTATTGTAGGTAATTGCTGTTTAATGAGCTGAGCTTCTTGTTTAAAACTCAATCATTTGCTTGAAGAGACATTCACAGTGTTCCCTTGTAGGAACTGGGAACATTCAGAACGTCTCGTTTTCCTCTGAGACAGGGTCTTGCTATGTAACACAGTATAGTCTTGAATTTCTACTTCCTAGCCCAGCCTCCCACATGCTGGTATTAAGCTTATATCTCTATACAAAACCAGAATACTCTTTTCTTTTGAACAGAGGTTGCACTGATGTCTTTTGAGGTTTCAGAAGCGTGAACATCAGCATAGGAGTAGTCAGAAATGGTAGACAGCTTCCCCATCTGCCTTAGAGATTTGGGGGTCTCCATCCTGTGTGTACAAGATACTGGTTACTTTAGTTCCAACTGGTTACTTCTCTTGTATTCATCCCTATGGTGTCTCCAGGCTCAATCAGCGTCTCTAAATGAGGCTGCCTTTCTCAACAAGGCTGGCCAAATCCAGTTTGGGACATAATCTGGGATTTCTCTCCTTCCATTTGCAAGTTCCTCTGTCAGTGGACTGAGCCCTCCCTTCGTCTTCTCCATCCTTCCTTGCTTGAGGACCCTTCCTTGTTTCTCTAGCTTCTCTTGTACCTTCTTCTTTAGACAACAAAGAAACAAGAGACCATATACGTAGGTGCTATACATATGCCTGCAGCTCCCTGAACTGTTCAGGCAAATGCCCACCAGGCCTTGTGATCAGTGGGAATGCAGCTTTCTATCTGGTTCTCAAATTATCTAGTAGTTTCCAACTCCAAGATGCCTTGCTGCTCTTTTTTAAAGTCTCTGCTCCTGCACTTAGCTGTCAATTCTAGCCTCCCAGTTAATTTGTTTCCATCTCTCCTCCCTCCCTCCCTCCCTCCCTCCCTCCCTCCCTCCCTCCCTCCCTCCCTCCCTTTCTTCCTTCCTTCCTTCCTTCCTCCTCCAGCAAACCGTGCAACTAGAATCTTGGATTTAGTCCTGATGTATCCACAATGACTATACTACTTGCTTCAACTTCCTGATCACAAAAAGCGCAATATGGGGGCTTGAGATGTAGTTTAGTTGGTAAAGTGACTTTCTAGTGTGAATGAAGCCCTGGGTTTAGGACGAAGCCCTGGGTTCAGTCCCTAGTACCATGGAAAATCAGCTGTGGGACATTGGCCTGTAATGCTGGCACTCAGGAGATGGTGGCAGGAGGACCAGAAGTTTAAAGTCATCCTCAGCTACATAATGAGTCTGAGGCCAGTCTGGGCTACATGAGATCCTGTCTTAAAGCAAAACAGACAAAACAAAACAAAGAAAATGACACAATATGTGGAAAGGAATGACGCTGTAACACGTTACATGTGAAACTTGAAGACTTTTTGCTCAGTGGAATAATATGATAGAAAAGGCGGGGCTGGTGAGATGGCTCCGCGGTTAGGAGCATGTATCCCTCTGCAGAGGATCTGCGCTCTGGTCCCAGTACCCTCATCGGGCAGTTCACAGTCACCAGTAACTGCAGCTCCAGAGGAGCTGACCCCCTTCCTCGGCCATTTACCAGCACCCACACTCAGGCACACACGGCCACAAATACACGTAATTAAAAATTAATTAAAGAAGAAATCATGTGGAAACAAAACGGAGAAATATTCCGAACCTCTCTGATGAGGAGCCCAGGCTAGGCAAACTCGCAGCAGCGACAGAACGCAGACTGGCAGCTCGCAGCGCTTGTAGAGAGGGAGGCGTGGCGAGCCACTGCTTAATGATCGCAGGATTTCTGTTTGGGTCAGTGGGGTTGCCGGTGATGATGGTTGCACAATGTGGTGACTTGTACACTTGACAATGCTGAAAACAATGAGTTTTGTATAAGGTCCATTCTACATTAGCCCTGCCTTGACCTCCCACAGCTTCCTGCAAGCAGCTCCCTCCCTGTGGGGACTCTCATCCTGTCTGCTAATGATGATATTCTCAGCCCAAGCGCTCCCCTAGAAGCCAGAGTCTCAGGCCCGGAAGTGCATACTTGGCTTCTCTACACAGGCTGCTGTGCTGGCTCAACAGTGGCAGAATTTCCCTGCCGACTCTTGCTCCCAAAGCTGTTTTCCCTTCTGTGAATCACTGGCCGCCTGTTCTCCACTAGCCATATCCCCAGAGCAGACACTCAGGCACATCTCTCCCCTCCCTCCTGGTCCATTCTCCACTCGACAGTCAGAGTGATTGTTCTAAAACGGCAATGGAGGGCCAGAGCTGTAGCTCAAGGGTAATTCAATGCTCACCACTACCAAGGCCTTGGCTTTGCTCTCCATCGCTTCAACCAATAAATGCAACGCAAATCAAATTACATGGTTCCTCTCCTCAAAATCCTTTTAATGAACTAATTTGTTTTTAGACAGTCTTATGTATCCTAGACTGGCCCAGAGCTTATCAACAACGGAGGATAATCTTAAACTTCTGATCTTCCTGCCTCCACCTTCTGAGAGCTGGGATTACAACCATGTGCTACCTACCACATATGGGGTTTATCTGGCATTGGGGACTGAATCCAGGGCCTGACACTCTATCGGCTCACCCTCATCTCCAGCTCTGCCTCAAAATCTTTTAAACAGTCTCTCAGCATATTCTGTGATAAAACTCAGCTCCTTTTCCAGCTCACAGAGTGTGACAGGTTGTGGTATTGTCTCTTCTCCCCTCTTTGTCTGTTTTCCTCTCTTCATTCCAGCTAAAGCACTTTGGCTGCTTTTCTTTTTATTAAACATGTCAAATGTGTTCCTGTCTCCTTTCTGCGCTTATTATTATTCATCATTTTGGTGTGCGCACGTGTGTGATGTGAGTGTATGTTCAAATGTGGTTTTTGCATGTATGTAAGTGCATTGTGTTCAGCTATGTACACATGTGTGTATGCATGTGAAGGCCAAAAGTTGATTTCTGGAATCTTTCTCGGTTCATCTCCACCTTGTTTTTTGAGGCAGGTTCTCTCACTGACCCCAAAGCTGACCAGTGCCAGCTAATCTAGCAAACCAGCTTGCCCTGGGGATTCTCTGTCCCTGAGTGTTGTGATTGCAAGTAGCCACCAGGGCCACTCTGCTTCTGCAGGGTTCTGGAGATGTGAGATCAGATCCTCACACTTCTGTGACAAGCACTGAGCTATCTCGCAAGTCCTGGAGTTGGTATTTACAAAGCTTTTCTTCCTTCTCTGTGCATAGTGCTTTCACGTTGCTCTGTCTCTGGGACAGTTCCGGGCTGTAGAATCAGTCAAACCACGGTATCCCTTCCATCTTCCAGCAGTTCTTCAGCCCAGCACTGTGTGTTAGCATCTTCATAGTTTGCTCATCTTCCCGTTCCTCATCACAAGCTCAGAAGTTCTTTGAAGGTGGGGTTTTGCGCCGCTGTCTCTGTTATCTGAGTGCCATCTCCCTGCTGTGAGAAGAATACATGCTAAATGTTTGCTACCTCTTGTCACCTGGCTTCTTCTAGCCTCAATTTCTTCAATATCGGGACCGCAAAGTTTAGAAAAAAGTGACCCCCCGCTCCAGTCATAGAACTGTGGCTTAGAATCTGGAGCAACTACAGAAAAAATAAAATGTGGTATCAGTTTGTATCTTGTGTAAAACATTCACTTACTCAACAAACGTTTTCTGAGTGCCGAGCAGAAGCCTGGTGTTATTATCATTTAGATAAGGGCACATGTGTTTCAATGGAGCAGGTGTTATACCAACAGCAACGAAACACAGGCAACTTGGGGGACAGATGCTGTTTTGTTTTTTTAGCAGGGCTCCTACTAATACGTACTTTGCGTAGCGTTTCCACCTAGGAACCCTCCAAATTAAAGTTATTACAGCTCTTGCAGCAGTAATTTCCAACAACAATTCCAGGAGGAAGCTATGTAACCTATATGGCTCTAACTTTAATAGTATCATGTAAAGCAGAACCATTAGGGCGTTTTAGTTTCTGTAGATCTGATTTAACTCAAATCCAAATTCTGCAATGCCTCCCTCTTTATTTGTATCATGACTGGAGCTAAAATTTACAATTTTTTGAATCTATTTTAAAAAGGAGTCAGATGTAAGTTGGAAATGTGTGCACGTGTGTGCTTGTGTGTGCTCACAGGTCGTAATTTGTAGAAAAACTTTGAGTCTCTTGGCAAAATTTGAGCCAGCTATCTTTAAATCCAAGCTGGAATTGGTGTATAATACCGTCGATAATCAATCAGATGTCTTGGATGAAAGAAAATCACTTTCCAAATGGACTATAAAGAACGACGGATCACTAAGGAAAATAAATGGCCGTACACCGCGAGAACTGACCCTTGCTGGCATAGGCTGCTGCCAGTCATAGGAAAGGGTGTCCACTTATAGCTGTCTTAACCAGCCATACATAAGGATATAATACAGCCGCAGAATGATCTTATCTTGCCAATAAGCACTATTTAAGCCCCATATTTATCAAAACGCTCAAGGATGGAAAGGAAGACAGAAATCCACTTCATAGTTAAACAAAACAACCAAGAAAAACCCAGGCAGCTTTATTGTTTTGTAGAACTGGATAAATCCGGATAAAACTAATGAGCCCTGGTCAGAACAACTCTTCTTTCAAGCAGGCGCTCTCTTTCTGGTTGGTGAACACCCATTTGGCAGCTCAGGATTTAGAGTGTTAGTTTAGCAATCCAGGGGATACCAGTCTTCCTTAAAACCAATAATCCTGGTCAAGACCGTGACCGGCCTGGGTTAGGAATAGATTAGCGTAATACCTGTGTGTGAACACTCGGAGTTTACTTGTTCATTCTTCACCTTCAAATGTTACTCTGGGAGTGAGCTCATTTTAGCTCAATTTTAAGTGGAACGCAATCTGATCAACTAGAACTGTGTTTCATATGATAACGTTATAACGTGTAACTTCAGGGAGATAAGTGGTACACCATGGACAGGAGGCAGAATTTAAAGAGGTGTGGATGAAGACAATTTGATCAGGGATAGTCAGTCATGCCAACTAGGAATAGGTATATTCTTTCCATTCATAAATTTCTGGGCATCTCTTCGCCACTCCTCATCCCACTTGTGAGTGTAACCGTTCATAAGTGTGGGGGGATGTGGTCTGCATTACTAAAACTCACTCTGTATTTGAAAACCACTGCACGGAGAAATTGCGCAAATGCTAGCGCTACGACAGCCGTCTTCACCTCGGCGTTCCAGTCCCGCTGATTCCATGTGTCTTCCCAGCTCTCCACTTAACGCACGCCACTCAAAGTCAGAAGCCAGGCAAGCCTCTTTCCAGCAGCTATTGATACCCGACCGCGGGAACTAGTCAATTGGTGATTTGTACTATAACAAGCACAGGAAACTGCTCTTTATAAACCGAATTAAAATTAATATAATATTAATATAATAATAATGTATATTGTACATGGTGAGTACAAGCTTGCACTATTAAATAATAGACTGGACCTCCGGGAAATGTCGTTCTAGGACAGCTATTCATTTGTGAACTGAGAAAAAAAGAAGCGTTTGTAAAGAACCACAAGGGTGTCAAATGACTGTTACACAGCTCTAGCTGGAGGCAGGCTAGGTTAAACCTCATAGGACTGGTGTTCACGTTTCGGCCTGGAGGCCCCGCCCGGGCACGGAGTATCATTGGCATCCCAGCAGGTGGCGCTCTTCCCTTTGTGCACTAAACTCAACATCTCCCCCCCCCCCCCCATGGGTGGAGCTTTCTTAGGTCTTCAGTAGAATCTGGCTACCGGGCAGCAACATGGCTATAGCTTTCTCCAAAGGTGACTGGGCTACTCTGGTCTTCTTGGATTTGAAGGTGTATTAGGCACCAAATGTCCCTGGCTCGAGTCAGCATCTCTAACTCTAAGCCTTTATTTGCCATAGTTCACATTGGAATAAATGTTTCTTAACTCAAAAATAGTCTATGTTTTTTTTTTCTTTTTGAAAACAAGATCTCACTATGCAACCCTGGGTCAGACCTCTGTAGACAAGGCTGGCCTTGAACGCCTCTGCCTGAGTGAAGGATTAAAAGTGTGTGCTAACACTTACCCATAAAAACAAAAAAAGGAAAAAGAGAAAAGAAAAACCAAAATTGATCTCTCTCTAAAAGCCAGACTTTACACACTCTGGACCCCAACTGAATACTGTCTACAGAATATCCATGAAAGGCTGGCTCCCTCCAGAAAGCGTTTAGTCAGCTTAGCTTTCTATAGAGTATTCTGAAAACAGCTGTGTGTGTATGTATGTATATAAACTAATACTATAGCCTAACATATATTATATATAAAATTTCAAACATAGAATTAAAATGTAGGGCCCAGTGAGAAGGTTTAGTGGGTAAGAGCTCTTGTCATGCAAGCCTGGAGACCTGAGATCCTGGACTCAAACCTTGTGTCCATATTTAGGCGGAAGAGAGAACCCACTACACTAAGTTGGTTGTCCTCCGACCTCCAAGTAAGTGCTGTGGCACTAGTGCGTGCACACACATATTATGGGCTGCACATGAGTGTGAACACACATACATGTACACACAATTATAATAAGTAATTTTAAAAAATAGATGTACTTTTTCCTTCTACTGGTATGGGCTCTCCCTCTAGTCTGCGATGCTGGTCACATAAGTACTGTAATAAACATATGAGGAGAAAGAACCAATATTGATAAAAAGCAAACAACAGCAGCCACAGAAGCAGCAAGAGTACCTTTTCATGGACGTTGTCACACTAGCTTCAGTTAGAGAACACATGCTAGCATGATATGTAAAAATGTATATATGATATTTGCTTTTCATACGATCTTAACTTAAAGGCCTGCAATACAAACCTTAGAAAACTGGAGTTATGTTGGACAGAGCACATACTTTTCCCGTTTTCTTTAAATTAAAAATAATTTTTTATACAATACATTTTGATCATGGTTTCCCCTTCCTCATCTCGTCCTGGATCCTCCCCATCTCCCTATCCATCCAGTTAGTCAAGTTCTTTCTCTTTCTTTTTAGAAAGCAAAAAAGCAAGTAAAAGAAACAAAAAAACCATAAAATGACAATAAGCACACAAAGGAAAACATAAGAAACACACACACATAAACACAAAACTCATAAAAGCACAAAACTGGAAGCCATAATATACAAACAAAAGACCTGTAAGATAAAAAATGCCCAAAGCAACACGAGACCAAAAAATGTACAAAAATACTATTGAGTTTGCTTTTGTTGAGCAGGGGCCACCACCAAGTGTGTTTTGTGCAGCCAGAGTGAGACTCTATTGGAGAAAACTAATTTTTCCTTTGCAAATGGTCGTCAGTTGGAGAGAGCTTGGTTAAGGATGGGAGCTCATGTCTCCCTCTCCTTCTCAGTGCTGCGACCTTGTCTACCTTGGATCTGTGCAAGCCCTGTGCAGGCTGCCACGGTCTTTGTGAGTTCATCTGGAAGCACACACTTCTAATCCCAGAGGTTGGAGGGGAGAGGTGGGAGGATCAGGAGTTCAAGGCCATTCTTGTTTAGTAATTTTGGGGCCAACCTGGGCTACTAAAGAGTGTCTAAAAAAATCCAAAACAACCAGCAGTCAGGAGGCAGAGGCAGGCAGATCTCTGGGTTCAATGCCAGCCTGGTCTACAGAGTCAGTTCCAGGACAGCCAGGGCTACACAGAGAAACCCTGTCTCAAAAAAAAAAAAAAAAAAAAAAAAAAAAAAAAAAACCCAAACAAACAAGCAACACATACCACATACTCCAAACTTAAAACCAAAAAAAAAAAAAAAAAAAAAAACCCAAACAAACAAGCAACACATACCACATACTCCAAACTTAAACCCAAAACTACAAAAAAAAAAAAAAGCCCAAACAAACAAGCAACACATACCACATACTCCAAACTTAAACCCAAAACTAAAAATAAAGTAAAACAACACCCAAACAAATAAACACGAGGGAAGAAAGATAACTGGAGCTATTTCCCCAAACCACAAAGCAAGTTAGTGCGGGAATAAGGATAGAAACAGTTTTATTTTTCCACCCTGATAGAAGAAATTAACTCATTTCAACAAACTGCAAGGCCCCTGAGAAATAGAAGAATGCTTTAAAAAAACTCATAAAATGACTTCCAATAACCAATTCATTTTGTATAAAATCCCACAAGCCACATACTCTAAGACGTTAGACGCTGGACGTTACATAAAAAAAGATAAAGATGACTGTTGAGGAAACACAGATGGTGCCAGAGACAGACTTAATTGATGGACAGGTCTGCCTACGGTGAGCCCAGTGTTCAAAGGAGAAAATTCAACAAAAAACATGGGAAAATATGTTTCCATAAGAAGAAGAAGCTTAACTGGCAGGATATGGTACAGCAAGAGGATTGACGCTGTTACCGCTTAAGTCAAGACCCTTTCAAACTCACAAGAAGGATCGCAGGTGGCCAGAAAGTCCATGGGGAAAAAAAATTCAAGGCTCGTTGCTAGGAACGTCAAATCTGAACAACAGAATATCATCCTCATTTGGATGCCTAAACTGAGAAATACTGAAAGGACTAATGGCTGATAAAATAATAAACACTATGAGAATCTGTACTGTGGTGGAGGCATGGGGAAAGAGGCACACACACAGCTGCTGGTGAGTGGCTGATGTCAGCCCCATTTATACAGTGAAATATCTCCGACCCGGAGCTAGATATTGACTAAGTAGAAATATTCTGGATAAAATTAAGACAAAAATACATAAAATTATGTATTAAAGCACCATTTCACTCGAATAAATAACTATTGTAAGTTATATACAATTAAAAGTCATAACTGCTCATACGTTCATAATCAGTAAATCTGTAAGAATTTACATCAAGCTGATAATTGGGTTTATGCAGATACCGGTACTGGCTTGTGTGATCTTTATCCTTTCTTTTAATTTAACGATGTCATTTAATTCTTTGTAGTAAAACCTAGGTTACTTACAAAAAACAAACAAAATCAAGTTTTAGGACAAAGCACCAGCACAGGGTTTAAAAAGATGAGCTGTAGTATCAGATAACCCAGAACACATGGGCAACCTTAGTCACACTCCTAACTGTTTGCCTCACTGCAAAAAATGGTAATAAAAATAGTACTTCCTTCAGTGGGCTTATGGAGATTAAATTGTATCACTGGTGTAGTACTTCATGTACTTAGCAATCATGCAATGACAGAGTTACAGCTCCAGTTTCACCCAGCGAGCAATTAATTACATAGCCCAGTAACGGAGCCCTCTATCCTGAATGGGAACACAGAAAATAAGGAGTTCATAGTTCCATGACATGCAAGGAAATCTCCAAGCACACAAGCTTTAATAGTATTAACTATAGGCCAGGCGGTGGTGGCATGTGTCTCTAACCCAGCACTCAGGAGGCAGAGGCAGGTGGATCTTTGCCAAGACTGAGGCCAAGCCTGGACTATAGAGCGAGTTCTAGGTCAGCCAGCATCACACAGAGAAACCCTGTCTCAAAATCTGCCCCCCCCCAAAAGAGTATTCAATATTTATTAAAATCTTGTCTTCTTTAAAAGGATAATCCAAATGTGTGGATTTTAAGGTATATGAATTATATCTTAGCGCATATGCAAATCATTTCAGGCTGTGATATTGATCTGAGAGAGGAGGCCTTAAGAATGTTTCAAAGCAAAATGCATTGACGCTGGCAGAAACTAGCATCGCCCAGGGGACGTCTAAACTAGATGGTTTGAGTTGTATGAAATTGAATTGGGTTCATAAAGTTATTGAATTGCTCAGAGACTCGTTTTAATGTGTAATTAACAAAATGATGCTCACACAGGATTTGCAAAGATTAAATACTAAGACTGAAATTAAAAAACAGAAAGAATTCTGGGGGTCAGCTAGATGGCTTAGTGGGCAGAGGGGCCAAGTTTGATGACTTGAGTTCAATTCCTGGGATGACACGGTAGATCAGGAGAGAACTAACTCTGGCAAGTTGTCCTCCCTGCTCACATGGCCACTGTTGCATGTGTTCCCCACCTGAAGGAAATAAAAGAGATCAAAATAATGAATTTCTTATTTTTTTCCTATGAACCATCGAGAGAGACAGATTATCTTTGTTTTTGGGCAGGAGGGCGGGAAACACCTGTTTCTTGATGTAGCATCAATGATCTGAAGGGTCAGTTAAAATCCTAGAAATGTCCAGGAGGTGATGGCACACACCTTTAACCCCGCACTCAGGAGGAAGGGGCAGAAATGCCCTTCATTTCCAGTCTTGCTCTTGTGATAACAACCCCAGCATCCACCCACTGCCCTCTTACTATGCTCCTTGGGATATGTTAAGTGCTTCAAGACCCACCGAAACTTGATTTTGACAATGGTCCATAAGGCGAGTATAACTATCTCCATGTAACTGCTGAAGAAGCCCACATAGGGATGATCCCCAAATGTTCATGTATTTGAAACCTTAGTCCTCAGCCCGTGGTGCTGTAGAAGGGTGGGAACTGTTAGGAACTAGAGTCTTGTGAGTGTTTTTGAAGGAGATACTAAGATACCACGCTCCCCCTCCCCCCCCTCTCGCCCACAATTCCCACCTGCTGTGAGGTGACCAGCAACCCTGCTACCTGTTCTGCCACGATGTGTTGAGCCAGGTGCCAGGGGTGTGTTCATAGTAAGGAAACAGGATAGGAGAATTAATTGTAGGTTCCAGGCCAGCCTGGATTTTCTAAGCCTTGTCTTAAAAAAAAAAAACAACAAAAAAAAAAAACACTTCAAGAGCTGCTGTGCGGACACAAGCTTGAAGGCCACGTGACTGCTGAACCCTCTGAACTGTGGGCCAGAGAGACACTAATTCTGATAAGCCGATTATCCTCAGCATTTTTTCACAGTGAGAAAAGGTTACCACAAGGCGGGGAGTTAGGCAATTTGACCAGGTCACATGACCAGTCAGGGAGTCAAAGCTGAATTTGCCAGTTCAGGACTGGCGATTCGGCTCCATACAAATCTTTCCACCTGGGGATGTACGACAGAGCGAAGAGAGATAAATCAGAATAATCCCTTGCTTCTCCAACGCAGATAAACTATACAAGTAGAGACAAACTAAACCTGCTTTGGGCAGGAGATCCAAGTCGGCTGTGCTCAAAAAGAACAGAATTCTGAGGTGTAATTGGATCAATTTATTTAATAGAAGGAATTAGTACTGCTCAGAAAAAATATACTTCAAGAGCCAGTCAGAATATTTTAAAAAGATATTCTTTTATGTGTATAGGTGTTTTGTCTGTCTGTCTGTCTGTCTGTCTGTCTGTCTGTCTGTCTGTCTGTCTACCACACACATGCAGTGGTTTTTTCAAGACAGGATTTCTCCGTGTATCTCTTCTGGCCTCTGGCTGTCCTGGAACTTGCCCCGTAAACCAGGGTGACCTCCTCCTCCCTCTTAGTTTCCAAATCTCTGTGTAGCCCACTCCTCCTGCATCTACTTCCCAGAGTGCTGGGACTACAGACGTGCACTACCACACCCTGTTTTTGATTTGCTGAGACTCAAACCCAGAGCTTCCAGAATGCTAAGCCAGCACACTACTCTCTAGCCCAGGGATATTAGCAGTTCAGAGCTGACTGGAAAGAAATGGAGCAGCCAGAGAGTAACACACGAGGTTCTCCTTGGCGAAATGAGGACAGGGGAAGATGTAAAAATTTGCAGGACATTGGACTTTGAAATTAGACGGATGTATGCAGGGTGTGGGAGATCTGGGGTGTGAGCTGTGAGAAACATTTGCGGTCATGTTCTGGAGAACTGGCTTAAAGTTCTCTTCAGGCTTCGTTAAGTTGGTAGGAATTGCTAAAAATCTGACCACTAAGAACAGAAAGAAACCAGGGCGATCCCTCTGCCCAGGCTGATCTTGCTTGAGGCTGCCAAGCTGAAGAGCAGTTGCCGGGAAAGGAACACTGTGGTCTCCTACCAGCTATTTCCCATCCGGTAAGATGAGACCCTCAAAGACAGGTCCGTGAGTCCCAGGCAGACCTTAGAATGTATGGGATCCACTTGGTGTTCGCTAGACTTTTCCATTGCTCTCCCCAGCTCCCCCTTCACTTCCCACCTCCTAAATCCAACTACTTGGTTGCAGGAAGGTATGGCTCCTCCAAGCTTCCCATACTTCCGGGCAAGGGGGGGTGTCTTTGAAAACAGGCTTTGGACAGGTGGCTGGAGAACAGGAAGGCAAATGGGCTTTTGATCTCCATCTTGTGGGACAGAGGTAATGAAGCTTCCAGCTGGCAGAGGTTTACGGTCACCTGGAAGTGATGATCCACTCTACTCTCTCCACGGTGTGTCTGGGTTGTCCCCAAACTGGTGAAAAGACAGCCAAGAGGAGGGAAGTCCTTTTTCGGTCCCTGGAGTTCCTTGGATAGCCCCCCGGGGGCTCAACAGCAGAGCGAGGGCGGGAAGACAGCCCCCGGGCCAGCCCACACGTCTTCCGAGGGCGCGGACCTGGAGGAGGAGGCGCCCGCGCCGGCGACGCCTCTCGAGGAAGTTGGCCCTTTAATTATAGCGCCAGTTCCCTGTCGCATCCACCTTCAGCAGCTAGCAGCAGACAGCCGGTGTTAGTCCTCTGTCTCGCGTGCGGCACCGCGGCCATGGGCGGCTCGGCCTCCAGCCAGTTGGACGAGGGCAAGTGCGCCTACATCCGAGGTACGACCGCCCCTCCGGGGCTGCAGGGCGGCACAGAGCCGGGACTAGCCTAGTCACCTTCAGGGCAGCGCATTGCCAGGGCTAGCCTGGTCACTTGCGCACCGGTACCCCCCAGCGAGCGCGGGCTAGCTGGTGCCACTCGCGGGCTTTGGGCACCTAGACACGCACTCGCCACCCGGAACCCGGTGTCCGGTGTTTCAAGCACCCGCGCGGCTCCGGTGGGGAGGAGACTCGGAATGCGGTGATGCGGGATGCACCAGGACGCCCCGGTGAGGCAAGTCCTCTCAGGAAGGCTGGAGAAGACTCTGTCGTTGTCCCTACTCCCCCGTCCCACCCCAGCCTCCCCATCCCCTCACGCGCGCGTCCCTCTCCCTCAGAATCTGTTCTTTCCCTGACGGGGAAACATTTCTCTTGCTTGTGCTTGGCTCTGAGTGGTTTCTAAAAGTGGCCGCAGAGGTTTCTGGGGATATTCCTTCGAGTTTAGAGATTTCCTTGTGTGGGTGTGGGTGGGGTGGGGGGGATTCCTGACCAGTCGAGCAGAATTTCCCTCTGGGTCATACTGGCCGGGTTTTGTAAAGTGCAGCGCAGGCCACACCTCTCCCGAACTTCACACCAATTGCAGGGCGATTTCATCAGAAACAGAAAGGATGAAGTCGTCACCTTTTCAGGTTGGATGGTTCCTTTCTTTCCCCTGAGAGGAGGAAAGCAAAAGGGGAAGCTTGGCGTGTTTTGCAACAGTTGTTAAAATTGTAGATGGAGAGAAACTCTTTTTAGGAGATCTTGAGATACCGAGGAGTGACTTAGTCAAGAGAGACAGGCTGAAGAAACCAAAACCAAACCGAACAGAAACAGCAGGAAGTCTTGACTCCTTATCTTTCTGTGTCTTTGGCTCCTGCTCCACCCACCCCAATCTTGCCCTCAGCCACTGACGCTCTAGCTAGCTTGTAAATTTGATGAGACCCGTTCCTGGCTTCCAAAGTGCCATATTTGAAAATATGTACTCGGCAGCTCCAAGTTTTACTGTAAATCTTTAAAAGAAACAGTGAGGTTTTTCTTGATGTCCCTTTTCTGGACCTTGAGGTTATGCCTATATAGAAAACATTTACCCATTTCTTTAGTCATATTTGTTCTTAGTCACGACGTTTCAAAACATTTTTTAAAGGCTACCATACAAAAGCACACGAAGGGCTGAGGCTCTTATTGATTACCCAGATTCTTGCTTCTGTACTTCCACATAGAGAATCATCAGCAACTGACAATGTCGGGGGATAAAACTTAGTCACTTGTCCCTCTGTGGAAGAGAGAAATGATGGATGTTTTACTTAGCTAAAGACTAAGCCCATCTTACCCCTAGAATTGTTAATTTGCTTTTTCCCCCCAGTACAGGGCTCAGAGATGTAACAACACTAACAAGGGGCTTACATTCACCTGTGAGCAGAATCGTGCTCATGGGACTCATAAGATGTTTCACTACATAGTTAGAAGCACTTAAAGTCACTGCCTAGACTTCTGTGGGTAGCAGGACCCTTGGCAGGGTTGGAGATAAGCTAGTTTACACACTTCAAGGTCGGGGCTTTGTTGTGCCTGCTGCGAGCTTTGTACTCAAATGAGGAAAAATGTCACCCTCTTTATCAAAATCAATATGTAATGCACACACAATGAACATGTGTAAGCGAGTAAAACCACAGTCATTACATCCCCTGTCAGTCTTTCGCTCTTCGGAATTCGGAAGAGGCTTGGGAAGAAGGCTTTCATGGTATGTGTAGTGGGGAAGGCAGAGAAGAGTTAAAATACCTCTGGGGATAATGAGCCTGTGCTTCCTGAGACAGCACAGATCACACTAGAAGGGAAAGGAGCCTTGGAAAAATCGCTGGGAATTGTTCCTGCTTGAGCAAAAGAAGATCACAGGGCTCTGATTTCCCGGCAGTTTCGAAGCTTTAGGTCCCTGAAGAAAACCATAACCCTACATTTATTCCTCTGCCTATCCTTTAGCCCATAAATGTCCTCAAGCTTTGATTTAATTGTAAGTAAACCAATTGGAGGATTGAAGGTCGAATTTAAATTCCGTTTTATGATCTGCTCCTCATAAGGTGGCCGCAGTGAAAGTGGATTTGAAAGCTTCTGTTGTTGAGGCAGTAACTTGTTTTGGACTTTGCCTGGGCACTGAGTAACTAGTCTACACATTTTAAGCGTTGCTAAGTTGGTATCTGTTTGAAGCGGCTGTACTTTGAGAACATTAGCACTTTCTAGCGCTCTGTCTTTATTGACTTTCAGGCCAGCCGTCAGTAAAACTACTGAGTTGGATTCTTATAATCTGAGTTTGAGGCCAGCCTGGTCTACAGAGCAAGTTCCAGGATAGACAGGGCTACACAGAGAAACCTTGTCTTTGAAAACCAAAAAGAAAAAAAAAGAAAAGAATTTACTTGTTAAAGAGAGAACTGACTTCTACACACTGTGGTATGCATGCACCCTTCCATAAACAAATAAACGTAGTACACCCTTAAAAGAAGGCCTGACGAAATGGCTGGGCAGGTAGACACACTTGCTGCTAAAACTAGTGGCCTGGGTTCAGTTCACATGGTAGGAGGAGAGAGACAGCTCCCACACAACGCCCTTCAGTCTTCTCACTCCGCTGTGACATTACACGCTCCCTCCTCTACAAAGAATAAGCAACTGCAGCAAACTAGAACTGCTATGGCACTTTGAGAGAATGAGAAAGGAAACAAATCTGAGCTCCTCCACACAGGGTATCCTTAGAGGACTGTGTAAGCCTGGAGGAGATGGTGCAGCATGGGTTTGGTGGGCGCATGTGGGCCTGCTACCAGCAAGTAGTTAAGGAAACTGTGTCTGACCTACTTAGGGCCCACGAGATGGCTTCAGTGGTTAAAGGTGCCTGCCACCAACCTGATGACTGAGTGGAGGAAATAGTTAAGCAAGCGCTTAAGGAAACTGTTCTTCAGTTGGGTGCCATGATGCCCGTGTGCAATGCTTGCACGACAGAGGTGAAGACGGGAGCAGCAAGAGTTCAAAGCCAGCCTCGGCTGAATGAGGAGAGGGGGAGAGAGATCTTTTCCTGAACTCGCTGTCAGTGTCAGCCTTAGAAGGAAGGGATCAATGACTTTTTTTGTTTTGAAATAGTCATCCATGAATTGATACCTTTAATGAGTTTCAGGTTTATTTTTAAGATTTAGGTGTATGTCTGTGTACCTTTGTGGGTTTTGTGTGTACCATGTATGTGTGGGTGCCCCTGGAGGCCAGAAGAGAGCAGTAGTCCCCCCTCCCCCACCAGAATTGGACTTACAGGTAGTTGTGAGCCACCTGATTTGGATGCTGGGGACTGAACCAGGGTCCTCTGCATGAGCTGCATCACCAAAGCCTGCCCTAGCATAGGTGACAGCTCAGAATAGCTGGCAATCTGGAGCACACTGCACAGCCTGCAGGCAGCTCAGCGGGTTGGAGAGAGGTGACTGTTGGTGTGAATCTCTTCTTGTCAGCTTGGCTGGTCTCCGTTTCTTCTAGGCAGTTGAGGGAGTCTGTGCTTCTTCCAGGCTGCTGGACTTGGCTAGCAGAGTCTTCTGTGCAGCTTGTTTTGTCTGAGAGTGACTCTCAGAAGTCTTTTCTGCTTGTTTATACACTCTTGTTGAGGGAGGGGCCTAGTGAAGTTGGTCAGTTTCAGGGATTTCCTGAAGCTATCTTGAATTGTTTACTTCCCGTCTTAAGGTGCTTCCTTGCAGAATGATGCATTTTACCTCCCCCTAGAACATCCTGTTGTTTTACCTCCTTGTAAAAATCCTGTCCTAAAATATTCTGCTGCTCTACTCTCTCTTTATGTCTATGTCTTAAGAAGTTTTCCTCCTGCCCCTGGCGGTGGGACCATGATCTATTCCTGGTGCACAGGCTGGCTTTTTGGGACCCACTTCCCTATGGTGGGATGCCTTGCTCAGCCCACAACGTAATGTGCCAGACTTTTTTATCTCCCCATGGGAGGCCTTACCCTTTCAGAGGAGTGGATGGGGGTGAGTTGTTGGGAGGAGGGGGGAGCAGGAGGAGGGGAGGGAGAAAGAACTGTAATTGGAATGTAAAATGAATAAAAAATTAAAAAAAGAATTCCCTCCAAGATGGAAGGTTTTAGCCTCGAGGAAATTACTACTCAACAATAAGACCCAATCTCAAAAAAGCCAAGAAGAGATGAGGAAGATTGCTAGTAATCTCCTTAGTGATTTCCCTTCTGTCTCCAACAGTGGGACATACAGTTTTTAAGTGTCCAAATGAACCCTCATAATAAAGATATTCCTAGCCTCCTTTGCATCGAGATGAGGATATGCAGCTGACTTTTGGTCTATGGGATCTAAGTAAAAGTGTCACATCTTTCAAGGAAGTTACTGGTCCAGACAGAGGTCAAAGTGGACAGGAATACTTTTTTTTTTTTGGTCCTGTCCTTGATGCTGTCTGGATCAGCCAGTTTGGACAACGACTTATTCTTTTAAGGAAGCTATTACAGAGCAGAGTTGAGGGATGAAAGCGGCCTCAGTTCCTGTGGGATTCACATAAGTAGAACCTCCATAAGAAGCCTGGGACTAACTTCCTTTGGACTTTAATAAGAGAGAAATCAAATGTGTCTTATATAAGCCACTGTTATTTGTGGAATTGCTATTGTACATGGAGAAGCCTTATTTTAACGAATATAAATGTCTCTGTTATCTGTGGCCCGGTGTATCCCAGCCATTTGGGTTCCTTTAAGAAAAATTGATGGAAAGACAGTAGAGAATGGTAATTAGTGTTTCATTGGTATTAGCGTTAGGGCAGCCTGCCTCTGCCTCCCCCGTGCTGCCGTTAAAGCTCCACCACTGCCCTGGGGCAGTGCTCACCCCTAACCACCGAGCCATCTCTCTCCCCAGCCTGGATCAGCCTCTTTTTAGGAGAGGGGGGAATTGCAGCTCCCAAAAAAGAATAGAGAGGGAGAGCAAAAAGAAGGGGAAGGTCCAGTATAAATTTATTCTGGTCTATAAAAATACTATTTATACACACACACTTATATATCTTTATTTTCCAACTGCCGATGAAGCGAATACAAATTTGAAAGAACATTAACTACTGAAGCCTGGGAATGTCCGTCCAGTGTCACTAATTACCTTCTGCTTCTACCCATCTTTATGAATGGAAATCAAGACACTGGGAATGAGACTATCTTTAAGAAATCCCAAATCCACTGGGTAGTAGTGGCACACACCTTTAACCCCAGCACTTAGGAGGCAGAGGCAGGAGGATCTCTGTGTGTTCAAGGCCAGTCTGGTTTACAGAGCGAATTTCAGGAGAGTCAAGGCTACTCGAGACATCCAAAAAAAAAGAAAGAAAAGAAAAGAAACCTCAAATCTAATGTTCAAAACCAGAAAAGGTTTTATATCTTGAGATGATTTGAGAAGGGTTTATTTTGGATTCAGTAAAATCTTTACTTTCTCCATGAATTCTGATATGAGCCTTTAACTCCATAGAGCACAATGCTGACTCAAGACCTGATCTGTAGCTGGTAGATGCCTCAGCTGGTGAAGGAGCTTAGGATCTTGATGACAGGAATTCAATCCTCAGGGCCACATGGTGGAAGGAGAGAACTCCTCAAATTGTCTTCTGACATCCGAAAAGATGCTGTACCAGGTGCATCCACATGGCACTCACGCGCACTGACATAAATACGTCAGTTTAAGCCCTGGTCTTTTTTTAGTTATTTTTTTTTCAAGGCAAGGTTTCTCTGTGTAGCCCTGGCTGTCTTGGAACTCGTTTAGTAGACCAGGCTGGCCTTGACCTCACAGAGATCCATAAGTCTTGGTCTTAGTAAAACATTTCCCTTTATGTCGACATTGATTATGAGAAGACCACATGGACAAGGGTTTCTAGTAGTCATAACTACCAAGATGACAATACCAATTTTTATTATTTGATTGTTTCTATATTAAGCCAGGGTTTCATGTGTTCAGGCTGGCTTTGAACTCTCTGTAGACGACTTACACTCCTGATCCTCCTGCCTCCACCTGCCGAGTGCTGGGGCTACAGGTGTTCCCTCCAGGTCAGGGTTGTGAGGGGCTGTGAGGAGAACCCAGAGCGCCCCGAATGCCGGGAAAGCACTCAGGCAACTGAGCTCCACCCCCAGCTCCCAATTATCTGATTTTTCCTGAGAACTGTGAACTGATGGTAGTTTTACTCAGTTGTACTCTTTGGAAGCATCTGACCGAGCTCACAGGTGGAAAATGCAACAGAAGGAACACAAGTTTAGCAGGAATTTAGAATTTAATTAAAATACACATACTGCGAAAGCTTTATAAAATATGCAGTGTGAATTATGGCGGTGAATTTTAATCTCCTAAACAGAAACTTTGATTACTTTGCTGTTAGCAAAGTGAGGTATTGTCACTCTAAGACGTGAAGTGCGCGCGACAACAATATGCGATGGGAAATGAATGAGGAGAATGGAGGAGAACGGACAGCAAGATGAGAATAAAGCACAATTCATCTGGCGCGGTCTGTTGAGGCCTTTTTAGAAAGCATAGGACATGAAGGCTAAGAGTCTCATGGTTTTAAACTAAAATGCAACATACACACAGAGACACAGACACAAACACACATACATTCAAACACACAAACACACACACACACACAGAAACCCACACGTGCACACACGGACACACATACACACATTCATATACAGACACAATACACACGTGCACATACAGACATAATACACATATGCACACACAGCCACACATACACACATACATATGCACAGACACACACACATGCAAGCGCTCACACAAATGCAATGCAGGTTTTGTTCTCTGAAACTGGGAAATGCATTTAAAAGAGAAAAATAGCACATTGCTGCCAATAGGAAGAATGGGAGCCAGCTTTTCAAAGTGCCCTTTCTTTGGTATCGCTTAGTTTTTCTCACTTAGGAAAAACAAAAGGTTTAGCAATATGAAAGCAATTAATTCTGTTTTGCAAATTGCCAGGACATGAAGAAGCTTATATTTCTTGCTTAATGTATGAAATGAGTCTATGAGGTCAGAATTAAAGAATAGTTTTTTTGCTAGGATCCCAGGAATGGTGCTTAAAAGGTTTGAAGGAATTTTGGAAGAAAAGCCTGTTTCTCTTTGCCAAGCCACGTGGACATTTATTTCCCTTTCCTTCTTAAACACTATTTTTATTTTAAAATAAAACACAGATATAGAAAACCACACAGAGCAGATGCATAGCTCAGCAAATCATTGTAAGTCACATGCTTGCAGCCGTCACCCAGGTTGAAGGAAGGACCACATTGGCCACTGCAGAAGTCTCCATGTGCCCCCATCTCTCCAAAAGCGGCCACTATCTTCAGCTGTCTATTGCCCCCCCCCCCCAACAAACCACCTTAAAGATACTGGCACTTATATTTATTTGCTTACAAATCTGCTATCTCAACCTGATCCAGCTGGGTGGTTCTGGTTGTCTTCATAGGTGGTTATTCTTGTGACTTCGGTTATCGGGCATGTCAGCTGGTGATTGGGCACACCTGAGGAGTTCTTTCTCTCCAGGTACATTTCTATGCGGTCACTTCAGCAGAGTACCAGACTTTTAAAATGATAAACCAGAGTTTGCTAGAACGCTTGAGGCCCTCGAAGGACTTCTTTTGGTGTGTTAGGGTTCTCTAGAGGAACAGAACTTCTAGTATCTATCTATCTATCTATCTATCTATCTATCTATCTATCTATCTATCTATCTATCTATCTATCTATCTATCTATCCATCCATCCATCCATCCATNATCTATCTATCTATCTATCTATCTATCTATCTATCTATCTATCTATCTATCTATCTATCCATCCATCCATCCATCCATCCACCTACCTACCTACCTACCTACCTACCTACCTACCTACCTATCATCTATCTATCATCTAAAGGGAATTTATGGGGATGGCTAACAGGGTATTTTCCAGCTAGTCCAACAATGACTGTCTACCAGTGGAAGTTTCAAGAATCCAGTAGCTGTTCCGTCTACAAGGCTGGATGCACTGGATGCATCAACTGGTCCAGTATATGCCAGAATCCTGAAGAAGTAGGCTCTTCCCAGTGAAAGCAAGAGCCACCGGGCAAACAGGGAGCAAGCTTCCTTCTTCCCTATCCTTTGTATAGGCTGCCAGCACAAGGTGTGGCCTGATTCGAGGTGCATTTTCCCTCCTCAAAAGATCTGGATTATAGATGTATCTTCTCACCTCAAAGATCCAAAATAGGATTAATTACTTCTTCAAATGATTTAATTAAGAAAAAAAAACCCTCACAGGTGAACCTAGATGCTTGGGTTTTAGTTAATTCCAATCAGTTCAGTCAAGTTGGCACCAAAATTAGCCGTCACATATGGCTGAGGCCTCGCAAGGGGTGATCTGCATTATCAACTTGACTGGATTTAGAATCGCTATGGGAACACATCTCAGAGTGTCTCTGGGTGTTTACAGGAAGGTTTTAGTCGAGGAGGGAAGACTCAGCTTGAATGCGGGCCTGACAAAAAGGTGACTTGAGCATCAGTGTTCATCTCTCTGCTCTGTGACTATGGATGCGTTGTGACCAGTTCTGTTCATAGCTGGACCCTTCCTCTGTGATGTGCTGTATCTCATTATTCTGCTCTATTCTAACGATTAGGGAAGTCTCAGTCATCCTAGATTCAGGAGGTTATCTAGGACTGCTCAGTCACAGTCTACCAGGCCACTAATGTCAGACTCTGAAAACTTTATTTATTTATTTAACATCCTGACTGCATTTTCCCCTCCCTCCTCTCCTCCCATTCCCTTCCCTTACCCCAATCCTCTCCTCTGTTTCTATTCAGAAAGGGACAGGCCTCCCTTGGGTATCAACAAAGCGTGGCATATCCAGTTGTGGTAAGGCTAAGCACCTCCTCTTGTATTAAGACTGGACAAGGCAATCCAGGATGAGGAATAGGTTCCCAAGAGCCAGCCACAGCATTAGGGACAGCCCCTGCTCCCAATCTTAGGAGTCCCACAAGTAGACCTAATCTCATATTTTGTAATGACTGACTTCTTCATATTTCCTTGTGGTTTTAATCCCTGTTGTCTTATATACTTAAACATGTCTTCTTTCAAGCCTCTTGTATGCTAATGTTTTCCGCTAAGTCTTTCTTTCCTTGCCAATTATCTGTTTAACAGATGGAGTTTTCCATTGTCTGGAGTTTGCTCATAGTGCAATTCCACACATTCTTCTGTATTTTCTACAACAGAGAGGAGCAATCTCTAGATCAGTCTGAGAGTCAGTCCTGGAGTCAGGCACACAGACAGACAGCGCTGGCTTCTCCACTGGAAGGCTGGTTGTCGGCATGTGTAGTTGCCTCTCTTTCTGTAATGCAGGAAGCCATGGTGCTCATTGCTAGGACTCATTAATTCATGAAAGACTGCACAGTCTTCAAGTCTGTCTTCTAACAGACTTCACTGACAGCCCCCTGGTCAGAGCAAGTCACACATTCCTTCCTAAGTCATTGCTGGCAAGAGCGTTGAATTAGCATGGCTGTCTAACCCAGTCAAACAAGAACATTCCTGGCTTAGTGCTTGGCTGAAGCCCACGGTGAGCGGCAAGGTCATGGGATTCCTGAACAAAATCAAGTGGACTTAGGAGAAGGAAGTGGTAAATGGGTAGGTAAATAAGATTACCTGTGGCACGATTAATAAAAACCCAGAGACAGATACTGGGGTTCAACCAGAAGGTCAGAAAAGTAAAACAGCCAGCCACTGGCTCTTACCTCTACCTCAGTCTGAAATGGCGATCCTGCCTCCAGAAATCTCAGAATGAGACTGTATCTGAGAGCTGTCTCATCCTGTTTTATATTTCTTTCTAGGGCTTGGATTAAAGGCATGCACCACTACCTCCCAGTTTCTATGGCAAACTAGTGTGGCTATGGGATTAGAGGTGTGTGTCACCACTGCCTGGTCTGTAAGGCTGACCATTGCGGCTGTCTTACTCTCTGATCTTCAGGCTAGCTTTATTTATTAAAATACCAACGAAGTTTCACTACAATTACCCATTTGATAAAGGTCATGAGAGGAATAAATGGGGCTTATGACAGGATCCAGGATAGTGCTAGGGTGGGGGAAGAGGTGTATGTTAGATACTGCGTTTAAGAAGATCGTAGTTGCTGACTGCCAGAAAACTAGGCAAGAGCCTGTGGGTTTCCCATAGGACAGGAAGAAGGGGAGGGACTAGCGGGGACTGAAGAAGGGTGGTGTGCTGGTGTGTTTGGATAGTGAGAAGTGGGGAGACTTGATGGGAGGGAGGTCCTGGTCATAGCTGCTGCTTCAGCATCACTCGAGTGTGTGCATCGGGAAAGCAGGTTCCGACTTTACTTCACAGTGACATTTGCAGGCAGTGGGTCAGTGTCCGGGCCATGATTCTTGACTGATGAATCTGAGCTCCATGAGAGAAGGAAAGGAGAAAAATTAAAAACTGTAATGACTTACTACAAAATTGTCCTTCGACTGCTACACACACATCATGGCAGCCGGGCATGTGCACGAGTGTGAGCCGTCCCTACCCCTGCACCATACAGATGTATAACAAAAGAACTTTTTTTTTTTTTCGAGACAGGGTTTCTCTGTGGTTTTGGAGCCTGTCCTGGAACTAGCTCTTGTAGACCAGGCTGGCCTCCAACTCACAGAGATCCGCCTGCCTCTGCCTCCCGAGTGCTGGGATTAAAGGCGTGCGCCACCACCGCCCGGCCAACAAAAGAACTTTAAAAAAGAAAGAACTCTTAGAAATTAAAAAAAAAAATCCTGTGATCAAAATTTAATTTTACTGTTTCTTGGATAATAAAGTTGAAATATTTAAAATAACAGTACAGACATCAAAAGATAGAAAGGTGAAGGAGACAGTATTTAAAAAGTCAATAAGAATTTTAACGTCTGACTAGAGAACAAAGAACATAAAGAAGGCAAATTACCAAGGAAATCACAGAAAGCTGTTTTCTAGCACAGAAGACCATGTGCTTATAGATGTATAGGGCCAGGCAGTTTCTGGGGCGGATAGAGGTAGAGGTAGCTCATGCTCCCATCTTGCAAGGGAGAATGATCAGGTAATATACAGGTACTGGACAGAGTCCTTGGTGACAGAAATGAGCCCTGGACCACAGGCCACTCTGGACTGTTAGACCTGTGCTAATGCAAGGTCAAAAGCAGAGTAAAGAAGAATCCAGCTCAGCCTGAATAATTTAACTGGAGGCCCCATCAAAGGCCTGGTTCCTTAGATGACTCAACCTTTCACGTGCAACACGTGCAACCCGTGAAGCTCAACATCCATTGGAAAATTACCAGGCAAATTGAAGAAATGGAAAAATGTCCATAATGTGTGTGTGTGTGTGTGTGTGTGTGTGTGTGAGAGAGAGAGAGAGAGAGAGAGAGAGAGAGAGAGAGAGAGAGAGAGAGAGACTTGGGATTTCCAGGTATGATAAATTTAGCAGCAACATTAAGGTAGCAATGAGGAACATGTTCCATATGACAGAAAGACATAAATGCCAAGAGAAGAGAAATGAAAACTAGAAAAGCATACTTTCAGTTGCCAGTATTTTGGAAGATTACAAGACTTCTCTGTTTCTGTTCCCTGTTGGAAGCTCTGGGGAGAACGAAACTGTACCCGCCTGCTGGCAGCCTTCTCTGTCCCTCTGCAGAGGATTGAGGGGAACCCTAGGGGTAGCTGTTGAGGACCCAGGGTTGATCTGGGTCTGGGCAGATGAGTGGGGTCTGTTGAAAGATGAAGGCAAAACATGAATTCTCCTTTGAAAGGTTGTCATTTGTAGTGGTCAGGTCCCCTTGACTCTGGAACTCACACAGGGCACGGAACAATTTCTGTGTTTTGCTCAAAAGAATCCAGAGCGTTTCCCAAATTTGGGTTGAATGTGTTTGTTTAAAGAATTATTTCCTATGCAAGTCATGCTGAATGTGTGAGATGATGTGTCTGAGTAATTGCCCAAGCGAAGAAACACAGGCTTAGCGTTAGAATAATGATAGATTTTATTAGCAACAATGGCGAATGTGTAGTATCTGGAGTATAAATATTTAAAATGGCTGTGTTGTAGAGAAGGATTAAATAAATAACAAGAATTGAAATGTCCTGTTTAAATTTAAAAGTAAATAAGAATTTTGGCGCATGACTAAGACCTATGCAAACCAACTGAGATGTCACTTCTTAATTAAGAATAACTCTCCGTGTGCGGCATGATAATGGCAACAGTAAAAGCTGACATTTATTAAGTGCCTACTGTGTGCCTAGCAAGTAAATGCTGCAGAGGAAAAGAAATGGGATAGCTAGTATTCTTCTAGATTTCCGAGACTGTCTTGTAGAAATTTGTTCCTGTGATTTATTCCAGGGTAGAAGTTAAAACATTTACTTTTTGAGCTTTTGGTTTTACTTCTCAATTCGAAATGATCTGCTTTTATATTTAAACAAATTGTAGATGTGTATGTACATATGCACAGGCAAGTGTACTGTGTGTGTACATGGATGTGTGTACATGGATGTGTGTTTACATGGATGGGTGTGTACATGGATGGGTGTGTACATGGATGTGTGTAAATGGATGTGTGTGTACATGGATGGGTGTGTACATGGATGTGTGTTTACGTGGATGTGTGTGTACGTGGATGTGTGTGTACATGGATGTGTGTGTACATGGATGAGTGTGTACAGGGATGGGTGTGTACATGGATGTGTGTTTACTTGGATGTGTGTGTACGTGGATGTGTGTGTACTTGAATGTGTGTGTACATGGATGGGTGTGTACATGGATGTGTGTGTACATGGATGTGTGTGTACTTGAATGTGTGTGTACATGGATGTGTGTTTACATGGATGGGTGTGTACATGGATGTATGTTTACATGGATGGGTGTGCATGAAGGCAAGGGGAGAGTGTCCTATTTTGCTTTTTATTGCAGTGGTATCATAAGCAAATGCAACTTGGGGAGGAAAGGATTTATCTCTTACATGGCAGGACCCTGACGGTGGGAGCTGAAGCACAGACTATGGAAGAGTACTGTTTACTGACCTGTTTTCCAATTGCTTGCTCAGACTGCTTCCTTACACAACTGAGGATTTGCCCACTGGTGGCACTGCCCACACTGGGCTGGGCCCTCCTGCGATCAATTAGCAGTTAAGAAAATGTCTTACAGACATGCCCCAAGCTAATCTGATGGAAGCAGTTCCTCAGCTGAGGTCCTCTCTTCCTAGACGACTCTAGTTTGTGCAAACCTAACCAGTCCAAGCACATAGGGTGTCCTTTTCCATCACTCTCCACCTCATTCCTTGGAGGCAGAGTCTCCCTGAACCTGGAGCTTATGTTTTTGCCTAGACTGACAACCAGCAAGCCCAGAGAGCCTCTTGTCTCTGCATCCTGCCGCTGGAGATTACAGGGATACAGGCCCAGCATGTGTACACAAATTCTGGGTTCAGACTCAAGACCTCACATTTGCTCAGCAAGCACTCTTAACCACGGAGGCATCTCTCCAGCCCCTGATCTACTATTTTTTGAGATGAATATTTTTACTAGGTGGGATGGTAGATCATAAATAGCTTAATCCAGAAACTAAAATTCATCCAAATGCTAGAAAACATTGGGAAATTTACAAACAGGTAAAAGAAGAATTTCAGGCCATTTTTTTCCTGTAAAGAAAACGATGACATAAGTCAACTTCTTCATTATAAAGGAGAATATATTTGTAGAGCAAGGCCTAAATGGCTAAGGTTAATGGAGCTGTCAGATGTGAAAAACACATGACACTCTCCTGAGCACTTGTTGAGTCTGAAGCTGAATATTTTCCAAAGTTTTAATCTACGGACCAGATGGACCAGGTTCTCACATATAAAATGGGAACAGCATTAATGCCTGGTGAGAGAAAGGAGTCTCAGGCAAGTGAGGAAGAGAGAATGGGAGGAAGGAAGAAGAAAGGGAGCGAGGTCAGAAGGAAGGGAAGGATGGAGAGGGGTCACTCTTACGATGGCTGGTTCAACCACAATATGGGATCACTGGTCTCGAGATTGGAAGGGGGAAATCCAAAGCACTTCTGGCCACCCAACATGAGCTGGCTCCTGGCATACCCCTGCAAAGGCTTGGCAGTTCCTACAGAGGTGTCTTCCCAATGCCCTTCCTGGCTTTAGGGGAGTGGTTGGTGTTGAACCTTGAGAAGAGTTACCTAAAAGGTTTCTATTTAAACTCTTGTGCCTGATTCTTTCATGGTGAACAAGGAGAGCGGAATACCTTATATGCAGTCATTTGTAGACTCAACAAGCTGCTGAAAAGAATCTAATTAGTACTAATTACAATACTAGAGTGTCCCAACACATTATAATGCCATTGCTTCCGCAGAGCCATTGTGTTTAAACACTCAAACATTAATTAGTCTACAGAACAAATGTATGAGCTAGGTATTATATGGCAGAATGTGAAAGCCAATTATTTATTTCTGCAAAGGCCAGATGCCATTACTGATAGGAAAATAAAATTGATTAGCATAATTGTAGGGATGGTAGAACTGAGGAGCACATTATATTTGTTACATTATATTATTCATATCTATATTCCTTTTTTTTTTTGAGACAGAATTGCATGTAGCCCATACCAGCCTCAGATTTACTATGTAGCTAAGTAAGTATGACTTTGAGCTCTTGATCTTCCTGCCGCCAGCTCCGGAGTGCTGAGAGATTGCAGGCATGTACTATCATGCGGATTCCCTTTTTTCTAGTGCATATGTGCTTGAAGAACAACCCATGGGGCAGTGACCCGAAGCTGTGTTTCATATGGACATTAGTCAGGATGGGCTCAGAGCTGAAGGAAGCAGCCTCGGGTCTCAGTGGTCCAGTGAGACCAGATGGATGGACGTTGCCATTGCTTGGGGACAAGCCATCTTTTCACTAGTACAAGTGCAACATGGACTCCTTTAGATTGCTTCTCAAAATGACATTTCATTCATTTATTTATTTTTATCAGGATGACATTTTAAAACAAACAAGCAAAAAGAAGCCAATGTTATCCCAGGGTTAAAATTTAGGAGCCTATTTTACTAAAATGCCGAAAGTAAAAATATTTAGGAAATCCTGTGGTATATAGTAAGATATGTGCTCCTTTATTCATTTGTTTAATGACGAAGGTCTTAGGCAGGCTTGATAACTGCTGTCATTTTGAACAAGTGCTATTTTAGGATACGTGGGAATTAAAGTGCGCTGTGGGAACACGAGTGATCTCTGCATATGACAAGGTCTGCTAATTCCACAGCGCTTCCTTGCCTTTATCCATCACTGAGCAGGATGCTGAATTGGAGCTTAAGGGAAATAAAGATGCTATCTTTCCTCATTCAGCTTCTGGAGCTCCTGAATCCTACTCAGAGAGTCCGTGGTGCTCCTTGGATCCCAATTTTAGGAGCCCCTGCCCTCCTGGCTCCATTGTTCTCAGGGATGGACCTTGTGCTTGGTCTAAGGAAAGAAGGAAGTAGAAGATTGTGTGGTTATGTTTTGTGAGTCAGGCAAGAAGTGGGAAGTGTCATTTCTACGAGAGAGAGAGAGAGAGAGAGAGAGAGAGAGAGAGAGAGAGAGAGAGAGGAGCGCAAAGGTTGACACTGGTGTCTCCTCCTGCATCCTTTACCATCCACATTCTAATTGAACCTGGAACTCACCAATCTGCCACCCTGGCTAGTCAGCCACCCTCAGGCATCGTCCTTTCTCCACCTCTGCAGCAGAGCAACCCGACCAAGGCATGTGCCACCACCGTGCCTGGCTTTTATGTGGGTGCCGAGGATCAAGCTCAGCGCCTCATGCTTAGGCCACATGCACTTTGCCCACTCATCTCCGCGGGAGCTCTGACAATCACACTGCGCCCCTTTGTATATTACTACTGGAAATTCCTGTCCAAAGCCAAGTTCTTTCCCTGACATCACTTTTCCCTGCTTATCCCCCAGACCTCGACCTTTCATGAAGACCTTCTATGCTCTTAAGTAGATTCCTACAAGGAAGAGAAGCTAGAAAGGCTGTGTCTGGGGCACGTCAGACTCCTCTAAGCCTACACTGTCTAAGCGTGTGTCCTTGAAGCACCTGAAATGTGGTTAGCTGGAATTAGGACGTGGTGTCAGCTTGAAGATTTACTGTAAATTTGGAAGCTGTAAACTCAAATTATACCAATTTCTGAAGTATTACAATGAGGGAAAGAATTTGAACTATGTCTGTCATCAGTAGTAGTTACATATCGAAGTCATACAAGGTTGTCACTATGAAACCAAACACAGTAGGATAAATTGGAAATAATCAAGTTTAAAAACTTTTTAATGCAGCTATTAGAAGCCTTAAGATTAAATTTAAGGGGCTGGAGAATTGGCTTGGTGGTTTAAAGCACTTGTTGCTCTTACAGAGTACCCAGGGTTGGTTCCCAGCACCTACACAGTGGCTTACAACCATCCATAACTCCAGTTCCAGATATCTGACATACTCTTCTGACCTCTGTAGACACCAGGTACACACATGGTACACACACACACACACACACACACACACACACACACACACACATTCAGGCAAACTGATAAATATGCATAAAGTAAAATCTCAAACAAATTTTTTTAAATTACATTTGTGGCTCACATCTATCATTCATTTGTCCTTTTTTATTTATTTATTTATTTATTTATTTATTTATTTATTTATTTGATTTTTGAGACAGGGTTTCTCTGTAGCTTTTTGGTTCCTGTCCTGGAACTAGCTCTTCTAGACCAGGCTGGCCTCGAACTCACAGAGATCCGCCTGCCTCTGCCTCCCGAGTGTTGGGATTAAAGGCGTGCGCCACCACCACCCGGCTGTGTCCTTTTTTTTTTTTTGTACTGTTGGACTTGAATAGAGATTCCTAGAGGGTCCAGAGTGCTGCCAGGAGTCTCAAGGGCAAGCATCTTCAGTTACTGTAGGCAGAAAGGATGACTGAGCAGTCCCTACCTGCGTTGCTCATAGTGGCAGATACAGGACTGGAATCCAGGTAGTCACCCTTCTGGGTCTCAGCTCTTTTTCCTATTATGTGGTTTCCAACCAAATCAAACCAAGCCAAACCCCAAACCCCAAAATGAAGTTTCTAGTCTAGATCATAATGATACCCTAATTCAGAGCTATGAATTTAAACCGTAAAATGATAAGCCTTTTCTTTTTTTTCCTGCTGACTAACAAATTCTCCAATCCTAGATTTAAAGTCTACTTTAGCTCTGTGCTATCCAAAGCACAGGCAGAGAAACTTGTGGAACATGACAGCTCTCAACTGTGTTGAAAAGAGGCCTGAGGTCAGTCTCTTTCACCCCTGGTCTTGTGTGTTTACCTTTGTTGAATGCTTTAAGATATATATACGAACCAATAGTATTTAACATGGCTTTCTCTTAGCACAAAATAGATATAAGCTATATAGAGCCTGGCGGTGGTGGCACACACCTTTAATCTCAGCACTCAGGAGGTAGAGGCAGGTGGATCTCTGTGAGTCTGAGGCCAGCCTGGTCTACAGAGTGAGTTCCAGGACAACCAAAGCTACAGAGAAACCGTGTCTCAGAAAAAAAGAAAAAAGGCTAAAGAAAAAAGATTTGAAAGATTTGTATTAAGAACTTTTTTTTCTTTTTCTTTTTTTTTCCGAGACAGGGTTTCTCTGTAGGTTTGGAGTCTGTCCTGGAACTCACTGTTTGGCCTCGAACTCACAGAGATCCGCCTGCCTCTGCCTCCCGAGTGCTGGGATTAAAGGTGTGTGCCACCATCGCCCGATTTATTAAGAACTTTCAAAATAATATTTATAATATGTATCTCATTTTCACCGAGCTTTGTCTCCATAGGCAGACCTCCCATTTTCAATCACTGGCTATAAGCATAGCCTTCCTACCTTTGCAAAATGGAATAACAATGTCTCAAAAGGTGTTTACAGAGATCCATGATGCCAGTCCTTGTAAGGTGTTTAATACTGTGCGTGGGGTATGAACTTTTAGTAGTGCGTTGCTATTTTATCATTTATCTTAGCATACCTTATCAGTTTAACCACATTCAAAGACTTTAGTATTTCATTTTGTTTGTGCATGTGTGTGCCAGAAGGCCAGAACACAACCTTTTTTAGATTTTTTTTCTTTCCGAGATAGGGTTTCTGGTACTCACTGGTATTACTGGTTCTCACTGGTACTCCGCTGGCAGGGATCCACCTGGCTCTGCCACCCAGTGTTAGGATGATTAGCATGTGCACCACTATGCCCAGCTTTTGACATGATTCTTTCGATCGTGTTGAGGTCCTCATGCCATGCAACAAGCATCTTACCCACTGAATGATCGCTCCAACCTCAGATTCAAAGACTGCTGGTTAATTTTATATTACTTCAAACCTCTTTCAGCCATTGGGAACAGAAACGAATCTATTTTGGTTTCCATACTTTATTTCTCAGAGTGAGGCATTCACTGCCAGTCGTTCCCTGTGGTCACAGCGCAGACTGTGTGCCCTGTTTGATCGAATGTGGTGACCAGGAAAGGGCTAAGTCCCTGCCCTTGAGGGACTCTCCTCAGGAAAGCGGCGGTGGGGCGAAGTGAAGTGGTAACACGACGGCATGTGATAATAGGCATCGTGAAGCAAAACCAGCGTGGTCACAGAAGGATGAGCAGTGGGGCCTGTGGACAGGGGCTGGGGGATATGGAGAGAGGAGCAGCCACAGCCCAGAGAAATTCTCTGGCTCATCCAAGCACCGAAGCCTTCGCTCTGCCTGACAGGGCAAACCACAGGGGGTTCTAAATGTCATAGAATGATCTTTGTGACTGTTGAGTGGAGAACAGATTCTTGATGGGACAAGAAGGATGCAGGCCAGCTAGGAAACCGTGGGAGAGCTATCGGACACTCAGGGGATGTGGTGGTTGGGGCTGTGTGGGAGCTGGAGGCAACAGAAAGGAGTGTGGTTATAGCGTGTGGGAGAGATAGAGGCTGCAGAATTTGCTAAAGAATTGTTGGGGATATTATAGCTTTCAATTTAGTATTTTTATGGGACTTCTGAGTGTGAACGAGTGGCTCTCTGATTCTTGTGCCTGCTTTGGGGCTCTTGTCTTTCCATTGATTTGTCTGTCCAACTTCAATGTGATTTTTTTGTCTTATATTTTATTTTGTTATATTGTTATCTCTTAGAAGCCTGCCCCTTTCTAATGAGTGATAGAAAGGGAGTGGATCTGGGTGGGAGGGGAGGTGGGGAGTAGCTGGGAGGAATAGAGGGGACACTGTAGTCAGGATATCACATACTGTATGAGAAAAGAACCCGATTTCAATAAAAGTGTCTGTGGGGGGGTTAATTCCTAAGTTTCTGATATGAACAGCTTATGGAAGTGGGGAGAGTAGGTGGGGGAGGCACACTTGAGGGGGTAAGTGGCGAGTTCCTTCTTCCGTCATATGTTAGAGACTCAAGTGGACTCAAGTGGATTTTCTGTCACACTGTTAGAAATTCGAGTGGGTTTGGCACGTGGGTGTCTCATCGGACAGCAACTGACTTGTGTTAAGTGAGGCCTTGGTTACCTGCCAGGCACTTTGTTAAGAGCTTTATACGTTGGAGCTCATTAAAATACCCTCTGAGATAGGTGCTGTTGCTCATATATTTGCAGAGGGCAAGCCCAAGCCCCAGGGAAGCTGTGTCTCCTGTGTAAAAGCACTCCTGAAAGACGAAGCCTGGCTTTTACTTACGGTGCTCTTTCCTGTCCAGCTCCCAGAGGAGGAGGCTGGGCTCAGTGCCTGAGCTCAGTTCCACTTCCCACCAGGAGTTTGCTGCTTGGCTTTCCATCGGTTACCTCAACTTCTTTCCTTCTTAGCTCCCGGATCCCTCGAAGGTTACTGTATTTGGGGTCAGAACTGTCTCTCACTATGTAAGAGCAGAAAGGTTCTGTTGACATAGATTTACGATGTATTTTACATCTGAGGATTACAAAGACTTCTCAGCACCCAGTAGTATCGTTCATGAGGGCCAGGAGAGCTGTCACCTCATCTCATGGAGTTATTGTTTCCAAAGGAAACGAGCTTGGGCGCTGATCTGCGTCCATCATCGTCTTCTTTTAATAGCTGAGTTAGGCGATAGGACCTGAATTTTCACTTCTAGCATATTCTAATCTGAAGCCAGTTTCTTATTTGCAGTGCTGCGGCTTTTCCATCCATATTTCATGATGGGCTTTCGATGAACGAGCCCAAGCAGAATGGTGATGTTCTCATTTGCATAAGCATCTCCCTGACAGGTCATCGGGTATTTTTATTGTTCTTGAGTACATTTCCTGGGCTGCTGGAGGCAAGCGCCATCCTCTCTAGCAATTCATCTTTTTACCTAGCTTAATGGCCCCTGCTCGACTGCAGGAGAATGATGGAGTGCCAAGACCGTGTGGCCAGGGCCTGTCTGCTGGAAAATGAGAAGGAAATTATTCTGGCGGAAGAAGTTATATAACTCAGTTACCTTTTGTAAATTTCATCTCGGTGGGCTAAACAATCCTGGATGCCTGGGGGAAAGTCACCTTCTCACCTTCAGGCCCTGGTCCCTTTGTCAGAGCCACCATAATATATTGTGTCTGGAGATCTGCCTGTGAGTTAACAAAGACCTGGCTCGAGTGCCCAGTTCATCTGTGGGACTGGGAAAGGTTCCTATTGTTCTTATTCACTATATGGTGATGGGGGGTGGGGTGGGAGAGGGTAGGGTCTCATATCCTATCTCAGGTTGGCCTGGAGCTCACTATGTAGTCCAGGCTGACCTGGAACATGAAATTCTTCCATGTCAACTTCCTGAGCAAGTCACAGGCATGAAAGAATAGTTTTACATAAGCACTTCCTCTCTCTCTCTCTCTCTCTCTCTCTCTCTCTCTCTCTCTCTCTCTCTCTCTCTCTCTCTCTCTCTCTTTCTCTCTCCAGAGGACAACCTCAGATATACTTCCTCAGGTTCTGCCCACCACTTTCCTCTTTCTGACACAGTCTCTTTCTGGTCTGGAACTAGGCAAGCAGGAGTTCAATGGCTAAAGATCTCCAGGGATCTGTCTGCCCCCCAGGGCTGGGTTACCTGAATGTGCCCCCTCTCTAGGCATTTACATTTTTCTAAGATAGAAACATACCTAAATGGTCCTTTATGGGAAACTGAAGGATTCCGGGCAATCCCATGCGTTTATGACCTGATGGCTGTCATGCTTGGCAGTTCTCATGGCTGAGGTTTCTGTCCTTTTACTGCTTCCCCTGTGACAGCCCGCTGCTCTTCACCACGAGGAGAGGGGGTAGCTCAGTCACCTGAGTCCCTTTCCCAGCCATCTCCCCCACTTTTCATCATTTTTGAAAATGTCCTGTGGTTCTAGGAGATCAAGGCGAGGAATAAACATCCCTTGCTTGCCCTTTTGGGAGGGAACTTCAAGGTCATTAAAAGCCACCCCCTTGCTTCAGTGCCCTTACCAAAGACACAGCAGCTTCTCCCGTCCCCAGCAGTAGGAACACATGTCTCCTAAAGTCAGTCAATCCATATTTAGGAAGCTATGTTGCCAGTGAGTTGTGCCAGGGCTGAATTCTTCCTAGTTCCCACCCTTGTCACTTGTCTCACACTTGGTTGCCATGCCAGGCCCTCTGCACCCTGCCTTGCCCAGGCCCGACTGCTTCTGGTCAGCAGCCTCTAGTCAGTACCAAGGCTTCTGTCTGTGTAGGAAGATAGCCCAAATGAAACGAGTCTGGAATTCACATCTAGGTCTTCATGGTCTCCGGTCAAAAGCAGGCTTTTTGTTTTATTACTGTGGTAAAACAGAAGCGACACAATGTTTATTATTTTAACGATTTGTATGTGAGCAATTCAGTGGCATCAAATGAGTTCACAATGTTGTGAAAGCATTTCCAATGTCCACACCCACCTTTTCATTCTGCTCGTCTCAGCCCGTTTTCTGTTGCTATAGCAAAATACCTGAGGCCCTGCAGTGTATAAAGAAAAGAGATTTATGGAGGGCACAGTGTTGGAAAGTCCAAATTTAAGCCGCCACATCTGTTTCGTGAGGTAAGGACCTCAGAATGGATGGTACCATAGTAGCCAGTGCACGTGCAGACTGAGCACCCCATCTAGCGGAACAGGAAGCCAGAGAGACTGGGGACCAGGCTTTTTTTCATTAGAATGCTTTCTAGTGGAACCCGTTGCCATCCATCAAGTGTTCCATCAACCCTTTCTGAGACTGTTAACCCTAAAAAAACCTAACCACCTCACGGTAGGCTCCTCCTAGTAAAGACTTCACTGCCTTTTGACATTGCCTGTGAGCCTTTGGGGACACATTCAGACCATACCCAAATCATAGCAATCCGCAACACAAACCCGGAAGCTGGAATCATAACTTCCCACCCCCTATCCCACCTCTAGTCGCCTCTCCTATGCTTTTTGTGGGAGCTCGCCTGTTGGAAGTAGAAGAGATCACTACTTCTCCTATCTCCTATCACCCCCTTTTCCTGCAGCACCCCACCGTGGGAGCTTTGCCCTCTGTTACTGCTGCCTTCTGTCTACCTAACCCTCCTAAGCAATCTGGGGTGGTTGCCACCCTTTTCCAGAGAACTCAGGGCTCTGACTACCCATTCCTGGACCCAACAGCCAGCAAGGCCGGAGGAACAGTGCGTTCCTTTGCTTTGAACTCTTTGTTCCTTTTAGGCAATATCTGCTTCCGGTTCAGCCAGATTCTTTAAAATAAGTAAACAAACAAACGAGTTGAGGATCGATGGTCCTCTGCACCGAGTCGCAGTCATCCTGGTCTCCGTGCGGCTTTTAAAATGCATGTCTATTATTTCTCTGGTAAATTCTTTAGCGGCTGTTAGCCTAGAAAGAAACACTACCTACGCTGTGCTCCTTTAAACCGTGAAATTTCCAGCCATGTATTAGCACCAACTCCCTAATCTGCCCTGGCATTAAACATAGACCAAGGTTCAGTGTACCCTGCCTAACTCTACTTACTCCTTTCCGTCTTTCGGGGAATCAGGTTGGAACCCGATCACTCAACTCCCCCAGTATCTCTGATGGTTGACAGCAGCTTAGTAATCTCACGTGTGTGTTTTAAAGTGCACCAGATGATAGTTATTTTCCCCACTGTACTTTTGATTTATTTTTATCACCACACAGTAACTGGGTGTATTAACGGGATTTGGTGGTGCATGCAGTGTGTACTGGCTGTAACCACCACATCATAGCTGTGTCCCC